>NW_027185655.1:76600246-76723724 GCF_028583685.1 Petaurus breviceps papuanus
CTGGGGTAGATTCAATTGTGATCCAGGGGTGGGGAACTTTTGACCTTATGCTTGGAAACTAATCTCCATTTGAGAAGAGGGGCTTTGTGGTGGACTTAATTTAGGTATAGCCTAGGGGTGGAGAAGTATTTAGAACAGGGACTTTGTAATTGATTGAATGATTGGAAGGTCCTGGGGTGGGGTAGTACTTGGAGATTATTTAATCACACTTAGTAAATGCTGTATTTTGAATGATGTCATGTTTTGATCTTCTCTGTTCTGGGTTTGTTACTGAATAAAATGGAGAGCACCTATGCTGGTATTCTGAACCTTGCGAAGTTGCCTTTCCTTGGCATTACATTACACTGACGTAGCAGGAAGGGGCAGAGCAAGAGGAAGAGGAAGCCACGCTAGAGTTCCTGCGGTGGCTAGCAGTGGTGGTGACAGCGGCAGCAGCAGCAGAGGCAGCGGCAGCAGGAGTACAAACCCCTTTTTGAGTCAGCCAGAATTTCTGCTAAGGACTCCTGCTGAGGACTGCCAGGGGCCAGAGCTGCTGGGAGCGCACTTCCTGGATGCTGGGTGGTTGCTGTGAGTGGGGAGAGGAGGACCTGTGCCTGAGGTAGTCTGTTCTGTTTTAAAGGCTTGAGAATGTGGGTGCTTTCTACTTATCTACCTGTGCCAAATTCATAACTACTCTGATGGCTTTGACTTTCTGGTTTGGGGACTCAATGTTTTGGTATTTTAATAAATGTTCCAACTTTATCCCCCATACAGAAAGCCATATATATTTGTGATTGATAACCACATCAGCATATTTACAATTTCCGTAGGCATTGTGAATATTGCATTGCTGATACACTGTGCTACCTGGCCACTCCTCGAAATGGTAGTTTTTACCATTATTTGGGGAGAGATTTCTAAGAGTGAGGACTTGAAAGAAGCTGAAGGTACTTTTTTCTTGTCATAATTAGAGAGGAGAGAAAGGAGGAGAATGGAGAGGATTTCTTTCCTCATGGAATTGTTTTTAGCAATAATTTTGTGAAGATCATTAATAAATTATTGAAAAGGAGATTTTGCTTGATTGTTGAATGAAGTAAATGGTGTGAGACTGTTCTTAGAAGTAAAGTCATCTACTGTTATAGTGAGGATTTGAGATGACTATGGTTATGGTTCTAATAGCAACAGTGTTATATATCATATATCTTTGCCTTATTATTTGTTAAATGATATATTTACTTTAATATTTATTCAGTAACTTTAAAAATATAAATTATATATTCAGTAATTTTCATATTTGTCTAAATATAGGAGATTAAGGGATTTAATAGAGATGAGTGATACTGCTGGGAAAGGAGGTTACTCTAATTTCTTAAATAAATAATATTTAGTAAAGAGTTTGGGACTTTCAGTTTAGTTGATTGATTGAGAAATATGTTGAAATTTTATTAATTAATGAAGAAATGTACAAACATAAGCACAGATTACCCTAAAGCTCAAGATGGTAAGATTAAATATGGGATGACACAAGTACGGGGTAACCTATAAGTAATGTAGGAGACAGTCATTTTTATGTATGTATTTCATGGAATTTCCTTTAGTGATTTATTTTTGTCTAGGTGAAAGTTTCTAATAGAAAGGGAATGATTTTATTACAATTTTTGTGTGTGTGTGTATGTATGAAACCCTGAACTTCAAAGTAGTTGCTTTTTTGGAATAGAGGCCTCTGCTAAGTTGCAAAGCTCGTTATTGTCAAGACAGGGCCCTGAATTCCTTTTCAAGTTTGATCCTGTGTAAACTACATCATAAACTCACATATAATGATACTATTCTTTATAGCCTGGCTTCTAGAAAAAGTGGTAAACAAGCTAAGTGAGATACCGACAGTTTCTAAGAAAATACTTTAAACTGATATCTCAGTAGGAATAAATGTAATATTTATGAATAAGACCATATTTAAAAAAGTTAGTACTCAAAAGATCAAGTAAAACAAATTATTTTAACTTGATTCCTCAGCCCAGTTTGTTGTCCCCCCTATGGTGATCCCTGAATTTAGGAACAGAAGACTAATTAATTAAATATTTTACTCTGTTTATAACTGGATCCACCTCAGAGGTATCATGTCTGGATGAGGGCAGTCATTCTTTTTTTCAAACTCAAGGTACAAAGTGACATCAATTTTTTGTGATCATAGAGTCATAGATGTAGAGCTCAAAGGGACCTCAGAGGTCATCTCTTCCAATCTCCTCATTTTACAGATGAGGAAGTGAAAACCCAGGGAAGTCAAGTAACTTGCCCAAGGTCATACAAAAGTAAGTCTGTGTAGAGGGCTTTGAACCCATCTACAATTGGAAGCTGGGAGAGACCTTAATAAAGTGAGGCTGTTAGGGAATATTTTTCACCAACCTAGATCCTTTAAGAATAGAATGGAATCTTTGACCTCCCTACTTCTCACTTACCCCTTTGTCAATTCAATACAGTAAAAATTTCTTAAATCCTTCCTATGTGCCAGGTACTATGCTTCCCAAATTTGGTTTGCTCATTTAACAAGGTGAAGGTAATGGGTCTGATTACCAATTAGGGCAATTATTTTTGTTTGATTGTCTTATAATAGTCTTCATCACTAACCCCAGCCAGTTGCCATTCATGTGAATCCTTGACAGCTATAGGAAAAACCACACAAAATGGTATTTTCCAATAATGTCCCCTTTGTATAAGAGGTATATTGTTATCTTTGTGGAAAGATTGACAATGAAGGCCTTAAACAACCTTAATTAACTCCTTAGCCCCTCTTCCCTCCTTCTAATGTGGAAGATCAGCCCTGGAAAGCTGATTCTTCCTCTCTTCTTGCATGACTCCACCTTCACCTGAGGACATTATCCAATTCTGAGGAAACCAGAATGACCCTAATTCTCTAATTGATTTCAAGTAGTAAGGAAGCCTTTACTCTACTGCCAGAGAAGCCTTGCCAAAATATATCAATTGTTAATCCTGGGAGGGGGAAAGGGACAGGACATCTCTTTGTAAAGAGTGACTCATGGTTCAGACTCAGATGGATGTATGCCAATTTGTGATCTCATTCATGGGATTTCATAAAACACCTGGGCTTTCCCTGGAGGTCTCCTACCTAGCTGGTGACCTAGGACACACCTGCTTAAGTCTGGAGGGGACAAGCTGACAAGAAGCACTGCCCCAAGTGGATATCAGTGTTGCCATAAGATCAATCATAGGTTATAGACATCAGTTTTTAGAGTATTTTAATGATAAAATCTCTCTGTGGTAATCACCATAATCTGTCATTTGGAAGAGGGAAGTTTTCTAATTTAGGTCACAGGTTGCAAACTGGAACAAGATAAACCTAGGCAATGACCTTGGAGATCATCTAATTTAGCTCCCTCATTTAATAGACGAAGATACCTAAGGCTGAGAAAGGTAGTTTTCCCAAGGTCTTAGGGCTGGTTCTTAAGCCCAGGTTTTCGGATTCTTGGTCTAATTTTTTCCTTACTTTACCATACTGCTTCTTGTTCCTTTAACTTAATCCAGTAACCTGAGAAGAGATATTTAATGGCACAGAAATATTTCCTTAACCCACCAAGTCCTTTCTACCTTGTCCCTCCCATTTCCCTATATAAGCTGACATTCTAGCCAGATCTGAACAGACTATTTGTGAGTATTTGGTTAGGTGGGGCAGGGAGGATTTGGAGAAGATATATTAGCTTTGGAATTTTCTCATTTTTTTCACCTAAGATCTGGCAGACTCTGGGAAAACTAACTACGTTCTAGATCCTTCTAGACTTTAGGTTATGTGGCCAAGGATGTTCTGTCGGGATTTATCAGGAAAACCAGACTTCCGAGATTACAGGTGAGCATAATTCCCAGAACCTGATGTGGGTGGGGAAGAGGAGTCAGAGAACAGAGTCAAACCAATGATCCCATTGAAGTCATTCAACATTTTTCAGGTTTCCATTTCCTCATCTGCAAAATGAAGATTATTATCTTCACACGTGGATAACTCATTGGGTTGTGGTGAGGAAAATCACTTCAGAAACTTTAAAGTGCTAATTTGGTGGAAAGTTGGTATTATTATCTAGAAGACCTAGATCCAATTGTACTGCTTATTATCCTTATTTGGAGTGACCAAAGTCATACATGAAAGTGGAGCAGGTATACTGCAACACTTAAATACATCAGGCCCATGCTCTATGCATACCTATGCCATTGACTGTGGGCAAATAAATTGTTTATTCTCTCTAACCCTCAGTTTTCTCATCTGTAAATGGGGATGGTGATATTTAAATTTTCTCCCTCTCTCATAGGGTTAACATGGAGAAAGTGTTCTGTAAAATATAAAATACATTGCAGATTATAACTACATGCTATAATTAGCATTATCATAGTTGTTATGACTAGATCATAAGCTCCTTGAAGGCAGTTATCGAGCCATAATTGTGTTTTTATACTGATGAATGTTGGCTGAATTTGTTGTATTGCTAAAAATGTCATAGGATCCATGATAAATCAAGGCAGAATTTCTGACTTCAGTGGTAAAATTGTTTGGAAAAATGTAAAAATGTAAGAAAGGTCTTTCTGATAGCTATCCCCATAACCCAATGATCTCTACAGTAAGGGTATTTTGAACATCTAAACCAATAAAGTTTGTGGCCCAAGAAGCACTAGATTGAGTGATAGGAGATTTTTGATCCAATTCAGACTTTCACACTATTTCACTCTTAAGTCTTCCATGAATCCCTAAGCCTTTTGTAGATTCTGTTTTCACCAACTGTAAAATGAATGTAGTAACTTCTTCCCATTGACCTTCTAGACTTGTCTCAATCATTCACAAGGTAACTCACAGGTAGGCACTGACACATACAATAGATTTATTATTTTCTTCATTTCAGATTTCTCATTCTCTTACTGATTTGAAGGACCATAGGAACATAGACCTTGACTTGGAAAGTTTCTCAAAAGTCATATTAGTTCTACTAAGTTCCCCACTTTTATAGTGGAGAAAATTGAGACCAATGGGGTTACTTACCTAAGATCACACATCTTAGCATCATAGATGGCATTTGGACCTCAATTCTCTGACTCCAGAGTCAATGGTTAAGCATTTTTATTGATTCAAAATGCTTCAAAAACAAACGTTTCCTTCTAGACTCAAATGATATCACTGAAATACAGACCTACTTATAACAATGAAGAGCCAGATTTATGTAGTCAGAATTGTAAGAGTTAAAAACTTTCCTGGATCATATTACTAGTCAAGGAAGTTTATCTAGTCTGTTCTATTTGTGAAACCTTGTGCCAAAATTAGAGACTTTGGATCTTTAAGACAGAATGTCACTGTAGGAAGCAACAGCAGTAAAAACCCAGGGAAATAATCTTCTAAAAAGGGCTGAAAATTCCCCCAGTCATGTTAACTCTTGCAGCATTTTGAAAACAGGACTCATTCAACAGTTGTTAGGTCACTGTCCCCCGACATTCCTGACATTCTATGTCCTCACACTCCCTAAACTTTTTTCTCATTAAAAAAAAACCACAACGGATTATTCTTCAGGGTCTACACCAGAACTATTTAAATGAAATTATCAAATGGAAGTCATCTTTTGTAGGTGGGGTCCTGGAACCCCCACCCCAGGTGCTAAGGTCTGCTCCTCTAAGATCACCTGTATCTGTACATGCCTTGCATGTACCTGGTTATTTACTTTTATCTTCTCCATGAGAATGTAAGCCCATTGAGGGCAAGGACTCTTTTTGCCTTTCATTATATTCCTAGTTCCTAGCATAGTGCCTGGTACATAGTAAGTGTTAAACATCTGCTTAATACCTGGCTTCTTTTCTGCTTGATACAGTATCTTATACCCCCAACCTGGGCTCTCCCATCAGGATAGATTTTCATTATAGCTCCCTGCTATCCATGATATATAGGAAAGGCTAAAAGTTCCTATCTAGGAATGCCTTGGTAGGGAGGGATACAACATGTTATAAGGGAAAGAACACTGGCTCTGGAGTCAGGGGACCTGGGTTCAAATGTTGCTTATTGTCTGGATGAATAAGTCATAGGACTTTTCTCAATTTCCTCTTCTGTAAAATAAGCCTGGCTGGAATGGATGGTGTCTGTGGTCTCTTCCAGCTCTAGGTATATGCTTCATGAACTCCATGTGGTCTGTCCCACAAGCACAAAGTGAGAGATCTCCCATAATCATGAAGGATACTCAGAGGTTATGTTCATCAGTTCTATTGACAGATAACATTTCTTACTAAGTTAAACTTACACTGAATTATGTCAACAGAGAAGGACTCCTTTTCTCAGAATTGATTGTGGTGATACTGCACAGGCATGTGGCATCATCAGAATAATATTGGTTTAAATATTCATATTCAATAGCCCGGTTCGTAAAATGTACAGGAAGGCTTTGACTCAGTGATATCACTATGAGGCACATACTGTACCTTCTAAAGCTCAAAATCAGAGGGAAAAATCCACATGAATATATTTATAGTAGTCTGGAAACAAAGTGCATTGGAGATCCAATCTCTTGATTGGAGAATGACTAAACAAATGATTGTATTTGAGTGTAATGGAATATTATTGGGCCATAAATGATAAAAGGGACCACTACAAAGGAACCTAGAAAGATTTGTTTGAACTGATTTATACAACAATTATAACATTGTGAAAAAAGACAACTATGAAAGACTTAACTCTGATCAAAGCAATGACCAAGCATGACTCCAAAAGACTGATAATGAAGTAGGTTTACCATCTCCTGTTGCAGAACCAATGGTCTATAGGTACAAAAGAAGACATTTTCATATATGAACAATAAAACACAACTTAACTTATAAGAGCACCAATGAAACATTTAAAAAGAATAAACACAAATAGCACAGTGCTTAAAGGAAATTCAAACAGGGATACAAGGCAATGTTGGTGTTTCTATGTATACTTAAAAAAACAAGATGTATGTAACAGAGTCATGGTTTCATATATACTCCACTTTTTCTGGTTTTTCTTAAAAATGGAATTGTTCATGTTTGTTGGTGATCTTCTAATTTATAATTTTTTTAAACAAATGGTTAGAATATTTAAGGGACCTTTTAATTTTGGAGCCTATGATCTTTATCCCTTCCAGTATTGTTGTAAGGCTATGAATCATGGCTCACTTTGAACAGTAGGTAACTGCTGCAGTTAATTCATACCACCTTGATACCACCTTGAGTGAGCCAGTTATTAGATTGTGTGTAAGTATTAGAACAACAGGAATCATCAAATGCTACAAATCAGTGCTTGGTTTGTTGTTCTGTTGCTTGCCTAGACTTAAGGTGATAGAGAAAAATGTTGATAATGCAGATTACATGTGAAAGTGTACTGTGCATACTTTTTTTTCTGTTTTTAAACATTTACCAGCATACTCTTGCCCAAAGGGCTATGAAAAGATATATGATCGGTGGAGATAGCTTGCAGAATATTATTATAAAGCAGCTTGCATGTTAGAAATTATTTAGAATGTATCATCAAGCATTTGAAGGACTAAAAACAGGGTGGATTGATAAAAAAAAAGAATGAGGGATAACATTTAATAGCCCCAGTGCTGGAATGGTATACATGAAATACTAATGGAATTATAGGAAAACCTTCAGTGTTGGGTAGATCCTCTCCCCAATATTAATGGAAAGATGTAGACAAAATTATCATATGCTAAAGTATATAAGGGTTGTAAATTGTACTGGTAGAGAGTATCTACACTAGTGAAATCACAAATTCATTGAAGTAGGATCATAGTATGACAGGATTTCACAGTTGGAAGGGACATTGGAGATAATCTAACTACCTTTTTCTACAGATGAGAAAACTCAGATAAAGTGAGTTGCCCAAGATTACATTGATGGTGAGATAGCCTATCTTTGAACCCAAATGTTCTGACTTGAAATCCAATGCTCTTTCTATTATGTAAATCTGCCCTCACAACAGCTTGCATTTACATAATGCCTTTTAGTCATAAGGAATATTAAATTTTATTTTCATAATACTCCTGTTAGGTAGGCAATTGAAATATTAATCATCAAGGTTCATGCTTTTGTTTTGGATATACCAATTGCATACTGTATAAAGGTATTTTACGTTCTTTATTTAGTAGAGTCAGGTTGGGATTAATGAAAATGTTTCTTCTAGGTAAAGAAAATTTGAATTTTCATACAAATATAATACTTAAATTCAACTTTTTATTCCACTTAATATGTACTTTAAAAAATTAGGGACAGTGGAATAACACTGAGTATTTAGAAAACACATGAGAAAATTAGCAAACCAGAGTGTAGATACATAGTGGAAATCAGTTGGGTGGGGATCAACAGAGGGAAAAGCAGAAGTAATATTGTTTTTGGGGTGTACTACAGACCACCCGGTAAAAAGGAGGAAATAGATGAATTTGGGAAATATCATGAATCAAGAATGGAGGTATAATAACAATAAGGGTGAGAGACTTCAACAATTTGGACATCTGCTGGAGCTCTTTCTTTGCCAAAATCAGAGCAGCTAAGAAATTCTTGCCTTTCCATAATGACAATTTCATTCTTTGAAAGGTAGAGGAAACAATGAGCAGAATTATTATTCCTGACCTGATTCTAGTATGAACTAAGTGGTTCATGAAGTGAAAATAATGGGAATTATGGGAAGAAATGACTACCCCATCTTAGAATTAGTGGGAAGGAAAAGAAAGCCAGTTATGATAGTTGGACACAAGTCTTAGATTAGGAAAAAGTGATTTTAAAACGGTGCAGAGAAAGGATATATAGGATTTTAGAGGAGAAATCAAACCAAGAGAGATGGAAAGTCCTCAAGAAAAAAGCAAGTGAAAACAAATTATTCCAGTGAGGAAGACAAAGGGGAGCAGTCTAAAAAGAACAATACAGATGCACAGGGAACTCAACAAACAACTTAGATTTTTAAAAAGACACATATATAAGATGGAAGGAAGGGAAGATAATTGAAGACAAATATAAAATAATATTTTATCTAGAGCATTAAAAGCAGAATGGGCTAAATCTGGCAATGAATCCTAAGGAAATCATGAAACATTTAAAAAAGGTTTTCTGGTATTAGGAAGATTAAAGAAGAGATTAGGATAGATGGGTTGATGATGACAGATGATGGGGAGAAGGCAGAGTTGACCAAGTCTGTTTGCTTCTACCTTTTCTACCAAAGAAAATTACTTTTAGAATGAGAAGGATAGAACAAAAATTACTAATAGCAAGTAGATACCAAATATGCGAGGAGTTGAGGGCACATAACTGGTCTCAATCAATGAGTTAGAGTCACTGGCTACATTAACTACATCCAAGTTTTCTAAAATAACTGGTAGATGTGAATTCTGAACCATTTTCAGTAATCATTGAAAATCATAAGGACCACAGTAATGAAGATGGGCATATATCCCAATTTTTTTTAAAAAGGGAAGAAAGAGGAAGCTTCAAAGTATAAGTCAGTAAGGTTGACTTTTATTTCTGGTAAAAGGTTGGATTTTGAGCATTAAGAAGAGAAATAGTGATCACTAAGAACCAGTATGACACCTACACACACACACACACACACACACACACACACACACTTTTATACATTTCAACACAGTATTTGACAGAGTTTCTTATGCTATCTGGAAGGACATGGTCCAAATGATAGGATAGCTAAGTGGAATAAACAACTAGACCTAGGGAGTAGTTATCAAATTCATGTTGGAAAGAAGTGTCTTATGTACTGCCTCAGGAATCTGCCCTTGACTTGGTATTATTTGACATGTTTTTTTGCATTTTGTCACTCATTATTTTTATTCTAAATTACTCTCTAATTATGGTAACTGTTAACACGTTAAACTTGTACTATCCAGAGCTCATTGCTTAGTGAAGAGTGAGGCATATAAGATGGATGTTTTTTTCAATAACTTGGATGAAGGAATAATATAATATTTTCTAAATAGACAAATCTGGGAGGGATACCTAACATGTTGGATGATAAAGTCAGGATATGAAAAGATTCAATGGCCTCAGACACTTAACACAAAAACTAGCCATGTGACCCTGGGCAAGTCACTTAACCCCAACTGCCCTCCAAAAAAACAAAAAGATTCAATGGGCTCGAATCAAGGACTGTCTTGGGAGGCAGTGTCTTTCTTATCTCTGGAAATCTTCAAATGAAGTTCAATACTTCGTTGGGAATAATCTTATTTAGGTATGAGTTAAACTACTTGAGGTTCCTTTTCCAGCTAAATTCTAGATTCTGTGAACCGTTTACCATCTCACCAAACTATCTCCTATTTAACTGACTTGGATAACTTCGATCAAGTCAAATCAAGAAGCATTTATTAAGCTCTTACTATGTGCCACTGTCTTAATATGGGTTACATATTTTTTTTTGCTTTTTTTTGGAGGGGAAGGCAGGGAAATTGGGATTAAGTGACTTGCATAAGGTCACACGGCTAGTAAGTATTAAGTGTCTGAGGCTGGATTTGAACTCAGAATTTGAATTCACTGCACCACCTAGCCACCCCTGGGTTAAATATTTTTAAAGGATATTTGGAGAGGAAGCTCAGAACTTTAAATTCTCTTTTTATCAATTTGGTTAGATTTTTGGAACAGACAGCTTGATTTATCTTCTAATTTGAATTTCTGTCTCTTAGATGCAGGAATGTATGATAGTAGTACCAGAACTGGATGAAAATATACAGAAGAAAAAAAAAACCATTCTATGAGAATTTGCAAATGTCTCTTTTTTCCTCCTTAAAAAAAGCATCACTTGAAGGAATGGTAATACTGAGCAT
The DNA here is from genome assembly GCF_028583685.1 of Petaurus breviceps papuanus. Lineage (NCBI taxonomy): Eukaryota > Metazoa > Chordata > Mammalia > Diprotodontia > Petauridae > Petaurus > Petaurus breviceps. The sequence continues at coordinate 76,611,043 of NW_027185655.1, forward strand.
ACAAGTTTTTTTTTTAAATTTTCATTAGTCCACTTCCTCAATTTGATCCATGGAAATACCTCAAGCTATGTTTGAGGAATACTCACCCCCACATGGTCAACATTTGAAAATGCACATTGTGAAATATGGCTGGATATTTCTGTAGTTTACATATTTGAAATGGCAGAAAACAAAAACCACAGAGGACATTTTAATGATGCTTGTGACAGGCTTCATGATTATAGCAGAAGCCAACTCCTTAGACGTTTGGGAAAAAAACATCCATCTTATATGCCTCACTCTTCACTAAGCAATGAGCTCTGGATAGTACAAGTTTAACGTGTTAACAGTTACCATAATTAGAGAGTAATTTAGAATAAAAATAATGAGTGACAAAATGCAAAAAAACAAATGGTTGAGATTCAAGAGAGATGATTCATAAACACTCTTCCTTACTGATATTTTTTTTTTCTAATGGAAATATGGATAAAGGTACTTGCTTCAAAGATATCAGTCATTCTTTCTTCCTTGGGGTCTCATGCCACAAGATGATACTATATATTGGGCACATCCCTCTCCTTTTTCTCCCCACTTCACTATGTGACTCTGGAGGCTTGTGGCAAGACATGGAAACTAAACCTTATGAATGCTAATTACGTTTTCCTAGACATTAAGCAAAACAGGTAAAAAGGGAGTCAGGAATGGGGAATGCTGGGAATAGTAACATCCTCACTTCACATTCCTCCTGGGGGTCAAGGCAAGGGAAAAGCAAAGTTCAACTGTTGGAACTCTTCCACAAGTAACAGTCCTTAGCCATTACTAATTACAAAACACTGAATTGAAAAGTGCCAGCTGTGAGAAATTTTAGAGTACACCAGAGATTCCATGCCTGGTATGGTGAGGAAGAATGGAACCCTGGGTCTAGAGTTCTTGGTTCTGCAACAAATGACTGACCCTACTGGAATCATGGATAAAATATTGGTTGGGAACCATATTGTATTTCCTGCACTTCTTTGCCTGTTAGCAGGAAGAGAAGCCATGGAGAATGAAATAAATAAAAATAAATTTCCTTTCCTAGATCTTCTGGGTTGAGTAGCCTGTGGATTTCCTGAGAGTTTTCTGGATCTATAAGAAGTTATATATGGTTAGTGTTTTACTACTTTTATTTTTCATATATTAAAGACTAAGGTGCGATAAATGATATCTAAGCATATTTTATTCATTCCTGTGGAGGAGAAGACTCTATTATGCTAAGGCTATGTGACTTAGGCTCAGTGAAAGGAAGTTCAGGGAAGAGGTAGAGTTTTAAGTATAGGATGATGCCTTGGAACTGATTCCTACGGAGGTAAATACACATTAATTACACCCCCTATATTAGTTAATGGAGTTTGAGGAAGGAAGGTTGGCCACATTTTGAGGCCCAAACAGAGCTCTGTACTTTCCTAGAATTTCCTCTCTGTGGGGATAAAGTAGCCAAACTGTACAACAACCTTTGTCTATTTTTACTCTTTGTATTTTTTTGCTTATTTGTTTACCTCTTGGATTATTTTCCCATTCTGTCAGGATGCTATACACATTGTGGAGATCACATTCTCTTCCAGAAGAGAGACTAAGGTTGCATTGAAAATACTCATAGTAGGGAAATGCCTTTAGGAGGAAGTCACATATATCATAGTCATATTCAGTCACTGCTATTACTTCCTGGTGTAATGGTATAGTTAGGATGAAGGCTCTTAAATGCAACTACAGCCCATCGCATGTTCCATTAGAAATTCCCATTTCAAATTCTCTGGAAATTCCAACTGTTAACTATCCTCCTCAAATGACCCATTTGCTGACCTTAATAGCTTTTGAAAACTTCCAATAATGCACAGACCTGATGCAACTGCGATCTGAAGAGGCCTGACCACTGATGTCATTGTTTGACAGGGAAGGGGGCAATGAGGTCAGCTAACCTACTCGTTCTTCTTCCCAGAGGACTCTCAGATGTGTAAACTAAATGGAGGGTATGAGTAAAGTACATGGGAAGCTATTGAGAGAAATTTGGATGAAGTTGAATAAGGGTTATTTGATATAATTGGGGATAGTAGGCCTGGGAAAAGAATGTATAATGGGGAAGCATGTTATCAGTCTTCATGCAACTGAAGAGGAGTTTTGGATTTTGGGAGGAGTTTTGATTTGTTCATGATTCCTTAGAGAATAGCTGGAATCATAGATTTTGAACTAGAGAGATTGGAATGTTATCATTTATTAAGCACTACTATGTGCCAGGCACTGTCCTAAGCATTTTATAAATATTATCTCAGTTGAGATAATTATTTTACAACAACCCTGGAAAATAGATGTAATTATTTTTCTCAGTTATAGAGTTAAGGAAACTGGTAGAAAGAGGTTAATTGACTTGTCTAGAGTCACATAGCTAGAAAGTATCAGAAGCCAGATTAGAACTCAAGGTCTTCCTGACTTCAGGCCTGGTGTTCTATTCACATAAATATGGTAGATGCTTAGTTGAATGAATGAATATCACATCACTTTCTCAAAACACGTCCCTCCTATCACATGGACTTTGTTAATTTAAACAGATTGCATTTCTGTACAGATAGTATTTCTGTTTTCTAGGTGGCAGTGCCACATTGGCACATAGTAGTGCTTAATAATGGCATGCTATTGTTATTGTTGAAAGTATTCAAGTGAAGGCTGTATGACAACTTGTGGTAGAGAAGTTTCCTATCTAAGTACCAACTGGACTACATGACCTCTCCCTTCCCAATTTGAGATTCTATGACCTAAGATTTCATCCATAAAAGATCTACAGGACCAGTCACAAAGTAATATATCTTACAAGAGGCAATTGTGCTAGATTATGTCTGTGAATGTTTCCTTTTGGGGTATATCTTGCCATAGGTGGCAGATAGTTGCCCAGATGAAGGGAAATAAGAAGGTAGAGTCAACATTTCATGCTTAAGTAAGAACACAGATTTACCCAGGGATGTACTGCAGTCAGATTGTGTCAGCTAAAGTCAATTGTTATATTTTCTGAATAAACATTTACACATCTGAAATCAGTAGATACTACAAATGAGGGCTTGATCTTATTTTGTTGATTTTTTAGACTTGATGGAGAAAATGTTAATAATGCAAAAAAAGTATGTTGTGCTTTTTCCCAGTCAATTACTAAACATTTATCAGCAAATTCCTGTATGTATCTCATCTAATTGGTGTAGTGGACAGAGTTCTGGGTTTGAATGTAAATCCTTCCTTGGAGGATTGCAGTGTGACCCTGAGCAATCATTTAATTTTAGTCTTCCTCAGTTTCCTAATCTGTAAAACAGTGATAGTAATAGCACCTATCTCACAAAGGTTGTTATGAAGATCAAATGAGATAATATACATAAAATTCTTTGTAAAGTTTGAGGTGCTATATAAATGCTGAGATTATTATTTCTAGCTTTTTGATGTTATTGTTATGGTTGTCATTTCAACTTGTGTAAGGACCATTGTCAAGCTCACACCCTTCTCAGTCTTTTGGGATAGGGACTCTGATCAGCTCCTGTTTCTGATCCATATTCTACCTCATTGCTCTAGTTCCATAGCTTCAGCACTTTGGGTCTCTGGTCAGTGAACTTCGGGTCCTTCTGGAATGGGAATTTCTTGGCCTAAACTGTATCACAACTATGCTCAGAATTCTTCTGCTCCTTATTACCTCCCCAGGTAAGCTCAAATACATTGAGTTGTGACAAAAAGCCCTCCACACTGACACTGCCCTACATTTCCGGTTTTGTGTTTATTCTGTTTATGCTGCTGAGACACTGGAGTACTCGGCACCCTTAGCATGCCCTGCACTCTTCCACTTCAGGGTTTTTCTCGTGCTCTTCACTACATCTGGAAAGTTCACCTTTTTTCTTTTTACCTTACTGAATCCTATTCATTTTTAAAAGTCCACCTCGAATGTTCACCCTTGGGATCATAACAAGTTCCACCTCACTCCTCAAACAGCAGACCTACCACATTATTTTATGCACCGTTGGTCTTATCCTTCTGGCTGTCAAATGTGTTTAACCACGTCACACTCCCCACTATATAAACTTCATAGCCTTCCTAGCACTTCCGGGGTCAAATATTTGACTCTGGCATTCAGATTCCTTTATAACCTCGCCTTAATCCCTCCCCCCACTGCCTTTCCAGTATTCTTACAACCTACACATCTCTACATACCCTTTGATACAGTGGCACCAACTTCCTTATTATTTCTTAAATAAGACATTCTATCTTCTGACTCCAAGCATTTTCGCTGGCTTTTTCCAGCCTTGTTTCCCCTTCCTTAGCTCTGTGATCTAAGCCAAACTGTTCCTTTCTCTGGTCCTCACACAAGACACTCCATCTTCCATCATCATGCTTGCAATGGCTGTCCTCAGTGCCTGGAATGGACTTTTTCCTTCCTTGTTTTATAGACTACTCCTTTCCCTTTAGGAAGTGGCTCAAGAACTGCCTTCTACATGAAACCTTTTCTGATATTCCCTGTCCTTCTCCCCAGTAGTCATGCCCTAGCCCCTAGCTACCTTGCATTTAATTACCTCATAGCTATTCTACTTATTCTCTTTACATTTATTTTGTACGAACTTGTCCATTATATTTATTTGGTGGGTATATATGTCCTTATTGCATCTATCATTAAAATGTAGGCTGAAAGCAAGGATTTTATTTCATCCTTTGTATTTTCATGTCTATTGTCTAGTACCTAGTTCCTAGGGTTAGGGACTGGACCTGTGATTTCACTGGTGTACCTAGGGATGGTCCTAGAGAGAAAACTGAAGGTCAAGCATTCTCTATCTCAGTCAATCAATAAGCATTTATTAAGTACCTACTATGTGCTGAAGCAACATGGCATAGTGGATAGAGAGCTGGCCTCAAGGCTGGGTACTAGGTAGCAACCATCAGAGAGTAACAGAACTAGTGATGGACTGGTACCCACAAAATGTAAAAAGCAGACAAGGGCCTCTAGCATACTAGGTAGCTATGAGGAGAATCTCTATGAGAGACCAGGGAAAAGAATCATAGAGGAAGAGACAGTATAGATGGGTTACTATCAACATCATGATGGAGTGCCTTCATAGATGAGATCACGGATTTATTGAAGTGTTGGGAGAATAGCAAAACACTTTTATAGTTAAGGAACCAGGGCCATATTGCCAACAGTTGACTGAAAGAAACAATTCATCTTAAGATTTTCTCTTATGTCATTTCCAGAACAAATCTACTGTTTATATATTAGTCATGTTTGTTAGTTTCCTAATAAAATAAATTTTTCACGTCAACAAAAAACCCCCAAAACAAATATTATCTTGTCTGATCCTCACAAAAGCCCTGTGGAGGTAGGTGCTATTTATTATCCCCGTTTTACAGTTGAGGAAACTGAAGCAAACTTAGGTTAAGTGACTTGTCCAGGATTACACAGCTAAGGAGTGTCTGAGGCTGAATTTGAACTCAGGTGTTCCTGACTCCAGGGCCAATGTTTTCTGCACTGCAACACCAGTTGCCTTAGGTTGGAAGAGGTTGATTGTTTTGCCTCGAGGACTAGAAGGAGAAGGTAAAGCTGTATTTATTAATTGTGTTAATTTTACTAATACAGTCTCCTTCTCCTTTCTCCAGGCTACAACCTGAAGCTCCTATTTCAACACTGTCAACAATATTACACTTGAGTACAAAGGATCTCCTCCTAGACCAGTAGAAATTTCCCTCCTCCTACTGGGTGGGGGGAAGGAGGAAAGGATGCTGTAAGCCAAGACCAGCATCCCTGAGAGATCTGCTGCATCTACCTTGTGAACAGAGAGGTCATGACTGAGTCAAATATTTAAATGTGTTGGAAGACTGGTCAGTAGTTAAAAGAACTATTCAGAAGACGCATTCTCATTTAAGCCATTATGAAATATGTAAAACAAATTATCAGGTCTCCACTAGTTTCACTCATTCACGTAGCAATTTGCCAAATGTACACAGTGTGGTAGGTACAACTCTGTACAGAGTACTTAAATGTTCTTCAGAAAAAGACCATAAAAAACCCCCCACTGCGAAACAAACCCACAAACAAATCCTTCTCTATCTGCCAGATATAAACCAGAGTGTTTGTAAAAAGTAACTACTGCTATCCAGGAAAACAGGGACGTAGAAATTGTCATTGCCCAATCATTTTTAGTCAAGTCCCACTCTTTTGACCCCATTTTGGGTTTTCTTGGCAGAGATATTTCAGTGGTTTGCTGTTTCCTTCTCTAGTTTGTTTTACAGATGAGGAAACTGAGGTAAACAGGGTAAAGTGACTTAGGGTCACAGCCAGTAAGTGTCTGAGGCCCAATTTGAACTCAAGAAGTCTTCCTGACTCCATGGACAGAACTCTATCCATGGTGCCACCTAACTTATCTATTCTGATGTAGAAATAGTCAAGAAGAAATAGCATTCAATGACACATCAGTTACAGAGAGTTCTGGAAACCCTGTCTATGGAGAGTACTGGATTTGGAGTCAGTGGAAGGACCTAGGTTCAAGCTCTGTTTCTGACATTGACTCCCTGAGTGACCTTGGACAAGTACACTTAATCTCACTATACCTCTCATTGCCTTTGGAGACAGAACTTGCGTTCAAATCCTGCCTTTAATACTTCCTATCTGAGTTTGCCTAGAGCATACAGTTTGTGAAAACAGGTAGCCACAGGTTCACTACTAGTATAATCCACTTAGGTGGGGACTTGACCTTTCTGGGCCTCAGTGATTTAAAAATAGGGGCTTGAGATCCCTTTTAGCCAATAGATCTAGAATTCTTTTACTACATCTTAGTGTTTAAGAATTTTTTATCTTCTTGGGAGGGGGATTGTCATTAAAAAATTATACTGAACCAGGTGGCTCAGCGAGTAAGAGCACCGGCTCCAGTGTTGGGATGACCTGGAGATCGAATCCCGCACTCAGACACTCAGCACCACACCCAGAAATAGCTGGCCGTGTAACCTTGAGCAAGTTACTTAACCCCAATTGCTTAAAAAAAAATTATACTGAAGATGTACCCAAAGACTAAGTATATCATTATTAGATTAGCAAACAGAATACTAGCTTCACATTTATTGAAGTAAGTTGACTGATCACCTGAAGGCTCTGCTTCAAGGAAAGCAAATTTAAATGGCCTCAGCTACAAAATGGCCCTATTAGAATATTCCAGGCTGCTCCCCCTTCCCACCTTCTACCCAGAGGCACCTAGGTGGCACAGTAGATAGAGTGCTGAGCCTGAAGTCAGAATTACTTGAGTTCAAATCTGGCCTCAGACACCAGCTGCAAGATCATGGACAAGTCATTTAACTCTATTTGCCTTATTTTCCTCAACTGTAAAGTGAGGATAATAATAGCACTTACCTCACAGGGTTGTTTTGAGGATCAAATGAGGTAATATTTGTAAAACTCCTGGCACACAGTAGAATAAATGCTTATTCCCTGCTCTCATTCTCTACCTCATAGTTATAAGGATTTGTTGATGATTAGCAGAAGCATTAAATATTGAAATTATATTAAAACACATGCTACAAAATGTATGAAATAAAAGTCAGGGAGGAAGTAAATACTGGAAACAGCTATAAGCTGAGCTATAGAGGGCAAAGTAGAAAGGGAAGAGTAGGTTAATATTAAAGAAAAATAAAAGGAAGGCAACATGGTAACACTGAAAGAATGCTGGTTTTGCCATGAAAAGACTATTAAAACTCCAATTTTGTAGATGTGACCTTGGGCAAATCACATCTCTACTGTGAGTCTCAGTTTCTTCATCTGTAAATGCAAGGGTCTGATCATATGGACTTACATTCCAGCTCTAAATCTCTGATTCTCAGAAATATTCCTGGCCCAGCCAGTTATAATAATAAGAAATGCTGTCAGGGCATCTAGGTGGCATAGTGAGTAAGAGCACCAGACAAGAGTCAGGAGGACCCCTGATCGGTTCCAGCCTCAGATACTTAACACCCACACAAAAAACCTAGCTGTGTAACCTTGGGCAAGTTACTTAATCCCAATTGCTTAAAAAAATGCTGCCTCAACTTTCTACTGGGATTTTTCTTAAAGAGACATTTGGTGATTTTCTGCCTTGACTATCAATTCAGGATTCAACAGAGAAACCGTCTTTTTGGATGAGAAAAATTGCAAAAAAACCCCCCAAAACAAACAAACAAAAAAACCAACCCAGACATAAACTCCTTGAGTGTATAACATACACTGCCAGTATATAACATACAATGTAAATATTTCATTTGTGTTTTATGCAAAAAATCCAATCTGAGAAAAAGTCATTGGGGAGAGAACTTTTTTCCTGTTCTTGAGATATTTCTAAATGTCAGAATTGATCACTGTTCAAAAACTAACCAGGAGTGTCAAACCAGGGCAAAAATTCATGTGAACAGCTGTGTTCCACAATCTGACCTCAGGACATTGGATCTTTAGTATTTCCATAATATAGTTGTAAAAAAAAATGTCCCACTAGTCTTATTTGCCTTCCTTAATGGATAATGCTTCTGGCTTGGATCTTCACGTGGAAAAAAAAAACCATCTTTTGCTTCATAAAATGTTACAGATGCTGTTGTAGTAACTTTAATTTTATGCTGATCTCAAAAGACATATGTGGAAAAATCCAAACATGCAGTTAGATATTTACTGTCAACTTTAAATCCAGGAAACATTTGGATTCTAAAAATGATCTTCCCCCAGCCAACACCCCAACAATTCTGTCCTTTTGCTAACATGCTGCAATCAGTTTTGATAGGTAACTTTTCCCAGCAGTATTTGAACACAATGAGAGAGAGAGCATACTGGTCCTATGTCAAAGTTCATAAGTGGCCAGGAGTTTATACTTGCTTCTGCCTTAGAAACAAAAAGCAAGCATCTCTGCTTTGCTGAAATGAGCCTCAGTTCCATTTGAAATCCTATCCATCCGCTCAGCTATGAAATGAATATCAGAGTTCCAACTTCCCCATTTTTTTTCTGTTAGCAAACCCAGTAACACACTCCACTCAAACCTTTGACATTCAAGCAAGCTGTTTTCATTGCCAACAGTCAATAGTCAGGTATTGCACCCTGAGGAGCTAATTTAGAGCCTCAGTTCACTGCTCAGTTATATCGATATTCATTTACATTGGGGGTGGGAGGCTCTATGTCTCTCTGAGGGCAGGAAAAAGAGGGGGAAGAGGAAAAAAGAGAGGCAAAAAAAAGGAAAGACACAGAAAACTTGGTCTATGTGACCCATTAATGTATGAATTTCCACTTAGAGCAATCTAAGTGAAGAGAAACTGGTGAGGAATAGCAAAGTTCAAGCCCGTCTGAATTTCTACAAGCTTGTCTCTCTGCCTGAACTCTCATTTTATAATTTTATGAGTTTTCCTTTCCTGGAGTATAAAGTCAGAAGAGCCCAAGAGTTAATGAAGGGTGTGGCCAGCTCACACACAGTTTCAATTACAAACTTGGGATGGGGGGTGGGGGCCCAGGTTGCCTTTCAATCACCATATGCCAATCTCTTTCCCAAGTACAATCTGACTGGGTAGTAGAATCACAGACCTTGTGGGTTCATTCATTGATGGATGAAGACAGAATTTTTTAGCCTTCCTTTTCCTATGCTTCCCTTTAAACCAATTTCTCCTAGGATTATCACGGCATCTACATTTATCTGTATGTGTGTGTGTGTGTGTGTGTGTGTGTGTGTGTGTGTGTGTTAAGTATACTATGGTCAAATAAATGCCTTCAATGAAACCCCAGCTAAGGAGTTATCCACTTCCTGCATAACCTAGCATATACTTACAGGTTGTTAGTAATTACAGAGAAGTTCCTACCTAAATCGCTCTTGAAGCAAACTTCAGCGTTTTGTAATATTTTCCTTTCATAAAAAGTCCCCAAGTATTTACAGTCTGCAAATGAGATCATATTCTTGAAACAGTAAAGATTACTGGAAGGGAGGGAAATGGAGAGGGAGAAGGAGAAGGAGGAGAGGGAAAGGAAGAGGGAGGGGGGAAAGGAGGAAAGGAGGAGAGAGAGGGAAAAACAGAGAGAGATACAGAGACAGAGAGACAGATAGATAGAAGTTATTCATTTTAACACTACTTCCATTGAAAAGGAGCCCCAGAAGTATCTTGCTCCTCATTGGTCACTTAGCAGACTTGAACAATATTTGCCCAGTTGCTATGTAGCTAGGGAAGGCTGCCAATTCAGCCCACTAATAAGTCTGAACCTGGCTTTTTCAGATAAGAATAGTTATTGTTTGAGCAAAATGCCCCTGATAAGATGCTCTCCAATTCACATAAAATAGCTCTATTTCTTCGGTTAAGTTCAGCAAAGAAAATGCTCCAGTCATTTTGGACCACTACTTTTAATTCTAGCAGCTGGTGCAATAGGACATAAGCTAGGAGAAACTTTTGGCTGTTTTTATCAGCTTTCTTCCCTGTGCCACCCTTCCCCCACCTTAAGAATGTGCACTGAAAATGATCACACTTCCATGTTTTCTTAAAAGGGACACACTACTTTAAAAATGAAAGATGTTGGAATAGCTGAGCAATTTCCCCTTTTTAGACACCCATTAAAACTATATTTAACACATTCCAAGAATCTTTTTTTCTCCCAATTTTAAATAAAGACTTACATGAGCATTTTCCTTCCTTTCTTCACAAATGAAACAGACTAAATAGGATCAGTATACATCCACATGCCTTATCACCCAGCTGTTTGCACATCCATAGAATGTACACATGTACATCTATGCAAGTTTGAACATTATGGGACTAATGCAAAGCACATGCCAATTTTTTGGCAGCACAGAAAAAGAAGACCAAAATGGCAGATGTTTTGCTTTTCACATTTAGTGAAACACCCAACTCATTTTTTCCCTCAACTAATGCTGTATGTGTGCATTTTTTATGGGGGTAATGTAATGGGGGAGACAGTACATCTCCTGTGTTAATTCCATGTAGGGAAGAATAAAGCATGCAGAGAAGCAGGTTCTTAAAGTGGGTAGGCCTACCTTCCCTCTAACTCCTCTACCTTCCCTACTTTAAATAAGGACCTATACAATCCCAGAATAGGGTAGCTAGGGGATAAAGTGGATAGACTGCCACACTTGGAGACAGGAAGACTCATATTTCTGATTTCATTTTGGGCCACTACTTCTAATTCTAGCAGATTTCAATCCAGTCTCAGCCACTCATTAGCTATGTGACCCTGGGCAAGTCACTTATCTCTGTTTGCCTCAGTTTCCTCATCTGTAAAATGAGCTGGAGAAGGAAATGCCAAAACACTTTAGAATCTTTGCCAAGAAAACCCCAAAAGGGGTCATGGAGATTAGACACTCCTGAAAAGACTTGAAAAGCAATAAACAGAATCACACAATCTTAAGAGTTTAACAGAAGTTCCCAAACTTATTTGGCCTACTGATCCATTAAAAAAATCACAGCACCCCTCTGGGTTCTTTAACCCTTTAATGTTTCTTTTTTTTGAAATTTGTATCATTTCAAAAAACTATAGTTTTTAAATGACATATCTTAAATTTAATAATCTTTTGTAAATATGTGGGTTTTTTCCTACATGAAATTTTGATGATGTAATATTGGATCATATAACCCTATAGTATTGTATTGTAAACAAGTCATTACACACACAGGATCCTGCTGATGCATGGACTTCCTGACAATGTGTGACACCCTTACCTGCCAACACTTACTTGTTAAGACCTGTTGGTGGACTTCCCCACTGATAGGGTATAGCTTGCCTTTTTTGTATTTATTTGGAAATTTGTTTATTTTTATTCATGCCCCCCTCCATAGCACTCAAGGTTACTACTGTCCCACCCTGGATCAGTCCAGAACCCCCTAGGAGGCAGCACTGGCCATTTTGGGAACCTCTGAAGGACCTTTAGAGCTTACTTCATCTAACCTCTCACTCAGTGCAGAAATTTCATCTATTTCATCTCTGATAGAAAAAAGTTCCCTAGACTCAGCTTGAATATTTCTAGTGAAGTGTATGTAACTCATTACCTCAACAGGAAGTTCATTTTCCAGAAAGATCTTTCTTAATAAAAACTTAATCCTAATAACTTCCAACTACTGTTCTAATTTGAAGACAGCTATCATGCTCCCCTTACATTACCTCCTATCCAGGCTAAACATCTTTATTGCCTTCAGCCAATGACCCTGGGCAAGTCATTTAACCTCTGTCTGCCCCAGTGTCCTCATCTGTAAATGGGGATGATGATGATAATAGTACCTACCTCTCAGGGTTGTTATGAAGACTCAAAAGGGCTACCATGTAAAGTGCTTTGCATAACTTAAAGCACTATATAAATGTCAGCTCTTTTTATTGTTATATAATATAGTTACTTTGCTCAAGATAGGCACTAGTTTGTCAAAGTATGGAAAAGTAGTTTAAGTGAGGCTTTCTTTAAGGACTTTTCTGATTTCTCCACGTGTTAGATCAGTTCCTACCTCTTCTTCTTCCCAGGGTTATTTCATATATACTTTGTTTATGTCTGGAAAATAATCCTCTTGATGGCAGGATGCTGTGACCTAGTTTCTTCCCAGGTCTGAGCAAGTCCCTGAACTGTCTGGTAAGTTCCTTCATATGCTTGTTCTGCATTCTAAACAAATCATTCTTCTTGTTTGACCCCATTCATGACATTCTATTTTCTATCTCTATGCCTTTGCCCAAACTGTAGCCCCCCTAGACAGACTATATGGGGCAGAAGTGTCCTAGAGAAACTGCTTATAGATTGAAAGAGGTAGAAGGGACCTTCGGCCATAATACCTTGAAATGATATCATGTATGAACAAAGAGTGAATTAATGAATTAACAAGCATTTATTAAGTGTCTATTGTGTGCTAGGAACTGAGGATATAAAGGCAAAAACGAAAGTCTCTGCCCTCAAGGAACTTATATTCTATAATGTATGATAAAAGTTATGTATAATTAATAACAAATTAAACTTTCATTTAGGGTATTTTTCTGTGTTGCAATTAGAAGAAAACTGCTACTGGTCAATTGAAGAAGTCCTCATATTATCTCTAACAGATAGAGCTTCTTTTATTTCAAAAGATTTTGAACATCCATTAGATCAATGCTATAATTTGCACTAAGACTTTTTTTTTTGAGAAGTGTGACAATAAAACTTAGGCATCGGTCCTAACTCAGTGACTTATTGTGACAGGAAGCTTGTCTTGGGTTCTCAGAAGAACTTATGCAGAAAAGCTTATCTTTGATGTGCTTCTCCACTCTCAGAGAAGCATAAGTCCTACTAAGCTAGAAAGGCTTTATGGTCTAGTGACTAAGCTAGCTGAGAAAGGAGAGGCTGATCACCGGAAGTCTAACTAATGCAGAAACCCACAAAAACCATTGATGCTAGAATAGAGAGTTTTCAACCTGTTTCTGTGAAGGGAATGCCCACAACAGTGAAAACATCAAGCCTAGAAATATTAAAGTTAATAATGGGGACAGCCAAAAGGGAAAGTAAAGGATGAATATTATAGTAGAGAATGTTAGGCCATACTCCTTTGTTTCAGGGTATGCCTCTTCAATTAAGACAATATGTTTTAGGAGGTAGTTTCAGTGGAACAACTGAGTAGAAACCCAGCCATAACCCATTTGCTGAGTGCTCTCTGTTCAGACCTAGCCAATCTAAGCCATCATAAGATCCTTTGTTTCCTTTCCATGAAAAACACATGCATAGCTAATAACCAAAGTCCACAGCAATTTACAGGTTTTTCTTGGCTTAGCACTTAGGTTGTAATATCTTATTAAGAATAAGTCTAGAAGACAGAAATGAGATTGGTAATATTCATGTCACTGTGGGAAGAAACATTCTCAGAAGTTGGGCCCTTAAAAGCATTAACAGATGTCGCCTAATGAACTTCTCCAAAGTCTGTCTACAAGAGAGCACATTTGGATTTTCATGGACACATAAATCAACTGAAACTCCAAGACATTATACTTAGAATTATATAGTTATAGATGAAGGTACTCTATAAAATGATTACAAACTCATATTCCTGGGTTTTGACCCTTAAGAATGTTGCATCAAACTTAATCATTTTAGTAATGACCATTTGCAACCTGGAAGCATTTTACTCTTTGTTAATAGACTTTAATTCTAGAAAGCAGTGTGTGCTGAGGCTAGTGTCTCTAAAAATATGTTACTTTTTAGTAACTGATACCATAGCTCTCCCAGAGAAAATTTCCTGTCCTGGATGATGGCCAAAAAGATTAACTAAATGCTAAGAGGCCATATCCTTTTACTTACATTATCTCAAATCTATTTCACACTATTATAATCAAAATACTCCTTTGTATTCTGAATGATCTTGGGACAAGTCAACATTTCTATAGGTATTTTAAAGAAACACTATTTAGTGAAAGAAAAAGAAAATCCTCTCCATAACAAACACTATACTCTCTTTATAACACAGGAATCAAACGTTATTTTGTAGATACAGATGAGACAAGGGGTTTCAGTCTACAAGATTTGATCGAGCATGAAATTAAAAATATGGAAAAAGGCACAGCATTTAGAATGTAAGACTCTTTTTTCTCTCAATACAAAAAGATACATATCTAAAGAGCTATGGGCGGACTGGAGGGAATGTTGGCAAAAATAGGGGAGCTGCCAGTGATAGAATGAATGAATAGAGAAGAAAGTCAACCATAAGAAGTAGAAATGAAAAGATCATCTTTTCATTAAAGATCATCTAGCTCACTTTCTTAATTTTATTGATGGGGAAATTGAGGCCCTGAGACATTAATGTTACACCTCTCCCAAGATCACAAAGTTTTCTCTCTCCAAATTCACTAAACACCATAAGATTGAAATGTATGGACAAAAAAATGGCCTTCCTTCCAGAATCAAATTTTTTCTTGGTCTGAAAATTAAAATCCAAAGGAAAGTTTTATCAAAGATTACAGAAATCTTGTCTTGGGAAAATGTGCTCTCTCTTCACTGGAGTAATGGTAATGGGGGCTGGCTGGTTTGGTTTCTTACCTCCCTAGAATTTAATGGAGAGCTTACTCCTTAGTTTCTTTTCAAAGGATATTGCCTTTAAATGAAAAACTTAAGGCCCAACTAAAGTCCCATCATCTACAGGTAGCCTTTCCTAACCCTTCTTAATTTTAGTGCTTTCCCTCTTTTAATTATTTACTATTTATCTCAAATATAGTTTGTATATATATATATATATATATATTTGCTTATTGTCTCTCCCCACCAGATAGTAAGCTCCTTGAGAACAGGGACAGTTTATTTTTTTGCCTCTTTTTATATCCCCAGTGATTAACACATGCTTAGCACATAGAAGATGCTTAATAAATGCTTATTGGCTGACTGACTAAATTATATATCCTAGCTCCATACATCTATAGTACTTGATCTTAAAGGTTTTATTTTTCATTTGTTTCCATTGTCCCTTTCCCACCTGTTTCTTCTGCAAACACCATTCAATTGATGTTGCAATGCAGCACTGGTGTTTTTATATGGCATTATATATTCCCTCCTTGATTATAGGTAGGACAATCCCATTGAATTTGGGCTCAAATGATCAAATTTAAGTTTATCTTTTCAAATATATTCACGGGGAGCAAGTCTTATATTTACCTGGTAACTACTTCAGCATCCAACACAGGCTTGTGAACATACCATCAGATAACAACTCAACGGTTGTTAGTGCAGTACATTGGATTAGAAATTGCTTAGGAAAGCTAGATACTAACAGACACTTAGAAGAAAAAAGTTGCCTTCTAGAAGTGCTAAATCTATGCAATCCCTCTCCAACCGCTGTCATCCCTAGCAACACACACTTTATATAGTCTAATTTTTAATATCCTTCAATTGACTTTTTTTTTCCATGTGCCTAGGAGGGAGAGAGGACTCCTGGCAGCTTCCTTCAGTACTACTCTCTTGTTTGCATATATACCATTTTTGTTCCTATTTATTGTCATTTCATCACATAGAGAGAGCCTGGTCTTAATGGAGGCTCTTTCCTAAGAAAATAGATTGTCTAGTCCAATGAGGCACCTCTGTCAGTGAGGAAAAGGGGAAAGAGGAAAAGGAAAAGGGTAGTCTGAGAAATTCTATCTTCCTATTCTTGGGGAGGTTTTAACTGGGACTCTAGTTATCTTCTGCTTAATCTAGAAATCCATTAGTTTTGAAAAAAAAATATGCTTGAACAGATTATTTTAATAAATATTTAACCTATGAAACTCAATATAACCCCATTGCAGTCAAAATTTTGCTTAAAGCCTAGTGGCCCAGTGGATAGAGCATCAGCTCTAGAGGCAGGAAGACCTGAGTTCAAATCCAACCTCAGATACTTAGGAGCTGTGTCACCCAGTATCTTTGCCAAGAAAAAGCCAAATGGTGTCACAAAGAGTTGGACATGACTGAAAAAATGACTGAACAACAACAGGCCTGTGTTGTGCTCTGTCCCAGAAATTGTAACTAGGTTAGTGCTATAGGGCTTTATACCAGAGAACTGAAATTTAGAGGGCTTTATAGATCTCAGCTAGAAACAACTAAACTTAACACCTATTTGAGAAGAATAATTAGTTTAAAAGGGGAAGCTATCACATGATTTCCTTCCCTCTTCAAAGCAACTTCCTCTCTGGGCCAGCCTTGCTCTATTCCTTCTCCCTCCTCAATTAAACTTTTCTTTAAAAAAATTTTACTTGAGGGTCAGCCATGTAGCACAGCGAGTAAGAGCACCAGCCCCAGAGTCAGGATAACCTGGGGATTGAATCTGGGCTCAGACACTTAGCACCCACCCAGAAACACCTGGCCGTGTAACCTTGAGCAAGTTACTTAACCCCAGTTGCTTTAAAAACTTTTTTTTTACTTGAGAAACTAATTTGTATCTACCTGGCCTACAGGGAAAATTGCTAGTTATAACTGTTTTGTGGGAGCAAATTACTAGAATACTAAAAGAATATAATTATTAGGCATAGACTCCAAAGACAGATATAAAGAAAGATTAAGCCAGGGCCACTATTGACAATGCTCCTGCCTTTGTTATTTAGCCTATTAATGAGAAAGAGGTAGGGTGGGAATTTTAAGGACCTTGGTAGAGATCATCATTGAAGGCATATTTTGGGGCAAGTGACCCTCCAATCAAAGTGCATGAATAGTCTATTCTGACTATTCTATTGGGACCTCTTACCTCAAGATTTGAATTTTTGTGTTGAAAAGACACAGATCTGGAGAACTTATATTATAAACAAAGAAAAGAAGCCACAACCAGGTCATGCTTCACAATCAATGCCATATCATTATTGCTTCCTTTGGTTTTCCTTTGTAGTGCTAATTATTATGAACTCTTGGTTTGGCTGAGGCCACCCTAAGCCATTACAAAGGAATTTCATTGTCCCTTAGAATAAACTAATAGATTGATTATAAAGTTAGTTGTCCATATGTAAATAAACAAAGAATAAGGAGGATGGTAAGGCCTTGAACCAGAGAGTTTTTCCCAAGGGCAGGATTCCAAGTAAAGAAAGAATAAGTTGGAATATGAATCCAGAGCCCATGAACACTGACATTTCCCAGAATAGCATAATTATAGAAACACCTGTGCTGTGATCCTCTGATGTTTGGGGCTGGTGCCTTAAGACTTAAATAGGAGCTACAAACCATAGGCAGATGTGACCCAATTACTTTCTGCTTGCAGAGCAGATTTGGGAAAGCTCTAGTAGTTTGTGCTATTCACAAGAAAGAGTGGCTAGTGGGGTTGTAGGATGATGGGATAATTGAGGATGACCTGAACTTTATTTATTTTTAGAATCAGGTGGGAATGGAGTTCCAATCACCTCCTTTGCCCAGAAATTCAACTGGGCAGAATAGGAACCTGCCTGAAAGGAATTTTGCTTAGTCTCCTTTGTGGAACTTCTCCAATTGTCCTTGCAATGCTTGTGCTTCCTTACTAGTTTATTTGAGAGGAAATGTGGTACAAGGGAAAGAATACAGGACAAGGAGAAGAGAAATAACAAGGATAGGGGACTAAGTGCTTTGTCCCAAGGTACCTAATTTAAGGGCAGTAAGTGTTTTCAATGATACAGGGATATAGAGACAATAGAGTTTAGTAGCTATTTAGAATTAATAATTAGTTAAACTAGGAAGCTATTAGATCATGAGCAGAGGGTATCCCTATTCCTCACTTCCCCTATCTCTACAATAGAGTGATATTCTAGTTTCTCCCCTCCACCTCACCTGAACCCATGCTTTTTACTGCTTGACTCTGGTGCATTTTGTGGTGCTTGTTCTGGAGCAGAAAACATTACTAGTCTTGGATTTGATAAGGAGTCAGGAATCTTGGGTTGAATTCCAGATATGGACCCTGTGGGCAAGTCACTTGCCTTCTCCAGGCTTCAAATTTTTCATCTGTATAATGAAGATATAGAATTAAATTATTTGAAGGTCTCTATGAATTCTAGTAATTTAAAATGTTATTGTTGTTCAGTACATATATTAGAAAAAAATAACTTACAGAAAGTTCACTTCTAAGGCATCCTCCCCTCCTTTCAGTGAACTTTCCTTCCATACCCACATGATAAGCTTCAGACTCAGAAAGTCCCTTCACAAAAGTTGCAACTTTAATCCAAGAAATAAAGGAGGGCAACGAACATGTTGTGCCCAGTGTTTTCCTAATCTTCCCATACCTTAGTCTCACCAAATAAAACAATTCATTTAAATATTTTACACTAATAATTTTATAAATGTTTAGATTGGTTATGACAATGTAGCATTGTTCCTGTAGTGTCAGAGGAAGGGACCCAAGAACTTGAGAGACAAAAAAAGCTTTGAATTTGGAATAATGAATGAGAATCTTGACTCTATTTCATACTATCTAGTATAATCAAAGGCAAATCACTTGACTTCTTTCTAAGTTATGGTTTCCTTGTCTGTCAGATGAGAAGTTTGGACTGATTTTCTAAGATCCCTTCTAGCTCTAAATTCTATAAATTGTATAATAATAAAGTTGGGAGAGTAATGCTTTCCAAGATTAATAATATATGCACATGGCAAGCAAAGATTCAGCTTAATAATTGAAACTGTTAGTTTATGCCTGACAAAAGCATTGGTATGGTTCAATGGCAGGAGTATTGGGCTTTGCATAAGAAAGTCCTGGGTTTAAATCCTATCCCAACACTTACTAGTTGCACCATCCTGGCCAAGTCACTTAATATCTATGTGCTTTAAACAATTCCCTAGGGGCGGCCAGGTAACACAGCGAGTAAGAGCACCGGCTCCAGTGTTGAGAAGACCTGGAGATTGAATCCTGGGCTCAGACACTTAGCACCCACCCAGAAACACCTGGCTGTGTAACCTTGAGCAAGTTACTTAACCCCAATTGCTTAGGGGTGGCCAGGTGGCTCAGAGAGTAAGAGCACTGGCTCCAGTGTTGGGATGACCTGGATCAAATCTGGGCTCAGATACTCAGCACCACACCCAGAAACAACTGGCCATGTAACCTTGAGCAAGTTACTTAACCCCGATTGCTTTAAAAAAAAAACATTCCCTAGATATTTTTTTCCTAGCTCAGTGGCATCAGACTGAAAAATAGGGAGCTACTCATTCATAAATGGGCAGTTAGGTAGCACAGTAGAGTGCTGGACCTAGAATCAGAAGAACTTGAGTTCAAATGTGATCTCAGATGTGTCCTAGCTGTGTGACCCTGGGCAAGTCACTTAACCTCGTTTGCCTCAGTTTCCTCAACTGTAAAATGAGCTAAAGAAGGAAGGAGCAAACCACTCCAGTATCTCTGTCAAGAAAGCCCCCAAATAGGGTCACAAAGAGTTAGACATGACTAATCAATTAAACAACAACAACAATCCATAAATAAGGATATCCCTGCAAGTTGCATATTGATTTAGTTTTAAAATTTGATGTATTCTATGCTTTATTGTATTTAAAAATATTTTTTACATATTTCCCCATTACATCTTAGCTCCACACTTAGCTCCAGCTACACTCAGGAGGGTTGGGGGCTACATGTAGCCCAAACGTTGTGTCTTTGACATCACATCTTTGGTCACAGGAGACCTCTAATCTTCATTAACCAGCTGAGGGAGTTCCCACAGAAGAACATCCCCAAACAGAAAAATTCACAGATTCATCACTTAAAAAAATGCTGGGAACATAGTAAATCTTAATAAATGCTTGTTGATTGACTGATCATCCTTAGTGCATTCAAATAAATATAACCTAAGCATGAATTCCTTTTGTGATTAGGCATAATTCGTGAGCACTGAACATTCTCTCATTGACATATCTGGATAATCAAAGACAATACAGGACTTAAGATGAAATAAGAGATATAAATTGGAAGTATTTCAAGCAGGGCTGTAACTACATCAAATCTTTGTTGAACTGAATATGCAAAGTCCTTTGCAAATGTCAAAGTGTTATATAAATGTTAACTATTGTTATATTGTTATTGTTCAGCTGTGTCTGGCTCTATTTGACCCTGTGGACTTTGCCATAGGGTTTCCTTGGCAAAGATACTGGAATCGCTTGCCATTTCTTTCTCCAGTGTGTCCCCATTTTACAGAAGAGGAACTGAGGCAAATAGGGTTTAGTGACTTGCCCAGGGTCATACAGCTAGGAAATATTTGAGGTGACTTTGAACTCAGATCTTCCTGACTCCAGGCCTGGTGCTCTATCCACTGTACCACCTACACACTATTGAATTTTTAGGCAAATTATGGCAGTTTCAGGATCCTGTTAGGTCTAGATCCCTGCATATAACTCTGATACCAGTGAAAAATTTAATGATCTTTTGCTGTTCTGCATATGTTTATGCATACAGAGAAGGGAGAAAAGAAACCATGATTTCAGACCACCCTTATCAGGAACTTAAGAGGTAACAGGGAAGAGAAGATGGGGTACCAGACTTGGATCTGTCTGGTTTGTTGTTTAGTTCTTTCAGCTATATCTGTCTTTTAATGACCCCATTTTGGGTTTTCTTGGGAAAGATAAATTGGAGTGATTTGCCATTTCCTTCTCCAGCTCATTTTATAGATTAGGAAACTGAGGCAGGCAGGGTTAAGTGAGTTGCCCAGGGTCACACAGTTAGTAGGTATTGAAGGCCAGATTTGACCTCAGGAAGATGAGTCTTCCTACCTCCAGGCACAGGACTCTATTCACTGTGCCACCTTGCTTCCCCTAGCACCATAGACAAATCTTTTATAGCATTATAAATTTAGAGCAGGAAGGAAACTTAGAGACCACTGAATCCAAACACTGCCTCCCCAGTTTTACATATGAAGAAACTAAGACTCAGAGAGATTAAATCACATAGCTAGTAGGTATCAGGGGTGGAGTAAAACAAAACTTTTGAGTGCCCCCGAATAACCTAAGTGTTAGGCGGAGTAAAATAAAAATAATGGGGAGGTATCACGGATTTGATACTTATTGTCTACATTCTGAAAAAAAGAAAAGGGAAAGACTAAAGACCTATCACTTAAAGATTTACAAATTTCTTTTATATCCTTTTTCAAGGATGCTCCCAAGGTCACCTTTTTTTGGGGGGGGGGTGGAGGGACTCTCCTTAAAAACATGGGCATTGGTTCTGTCTATCTATCTATTACAAAGTTGCACGTGAACTTTAAAGGGCTTCTATTAGTCTGCTCCAGTCTATACCGTCTTTCACCTCAAGTTATTCGCCTCCTGGGCTTAGGCTTCTGTTCTTAGCTTCTTTCTTCACAGATACCTATGCCCATGCCAGACTTTCTTCCTGATTCATGTCAAGGAAATGGCAAAGCCAGTTTCTGTGTGAAATTGTCACATATCAAGTTGGAATGCAATAAAACACTGGTCTCTGACCCTTCATCTCCTTGCAAAACTCTTCTAGTCAGTCAATCAGTCAGTCAGTCAAACACTGAATACTGTTAGAGATACAAAGAAAGGAAAAAAAAACAGTTCCTGCCTTCAGGGGCACATTATAATGCCAATAACTCTGTGCATGTGAGTTAAATATAGTGTAAATGGTCTCATATACCCTTACTATACCTTCTTCTTCATTCTAGTGTAGTCAATGGTTGTTTCCCTTCAGGTTTTAAGGAAAGAAGCAGAGGAAGAAGATAGACACTTCAGCCCTTTGCTATTGAAATTTCTCCTCATGTTACCTGCCCTTTTCTGTGTGGGCTTAAGCACGAGCACGGTAGCTTAAGCATGAGCATAGACACTGTGATTTGGGGAGAAGAGCTGAACAAGGACATAAAAGAAACCATGATTTCAGACCACCCTTATCAGGAACTTAAGAGGTAACAGGGCAGAGAAGAAGGGGTACCAGACTTGGATTCAGGAAGATCAGGGTTCAAATCCTGCCTCAGATATTTATTAGCTGTGTGATCCTGGGCAGGTCACTTTTCCTCTCTGTGCCTCAGTTTACACTTTCTATAAAATGGGAGGAAGGATAGTGGTGTTGGATTCAATGACCTCTCAGGTCCCTCCTAGCACTAAATCTATGATCCTGTGTTTTGGGCTTTCCAGCTCTGGGGAAAAGTTCCAAAGAGTGTTTTTAGAGGGTAGATGCCAGCTACTTGGGCTGCTGCTGTTCTAAGTCTGGTAGCTCTTTCTTGTGATTTGAGAACATGGTCCCACCCAGAATCTACTATATGCAAAGAGAAATGAGGAGAGAACCAAGGTGGGCAAAAAGTGTGTGACTGATTGCTGTACTAATAAAGAGGTTGGATGGCTTATCTAGCAGTTTACAACTTTAAAGACATTATTGATTTCCTCGATCTGGGTATCTCAGCATTCAGGCCATCTGTTATCCATAGAAACAAATTCTTCTTTGATCAGCCATATCTTGTTTCTATCTGTACCATTTCATCAGTGGTAGAAGCTTTCAGTGTGGAACTTCCCTCCTCCAGCTAGGATCTGAAACCCATCTGCATCTACACAGTTTTAGAGAATCGCCTAGAGATACCAAAAAATTAAGGCAGCCAGATGGCACAATGGGGAGAGTGCCTGGCCTGAAGTCATACATATCTGAGTTCAGGTTTGGCTTCAGACACTTACTAGTAGGTGACCCTCCACAAATCACCTATCTGTTTCAGTTCCTCATGGGTTCACATAGAGTCAGATATGACTGAGAAACAACTGACAAACTGCTTGTTCATGATCATATAGTATGTGGGTCAGGGGCAGATTTGAACCCACATTTTCCTGATTTTGAGGACAGTCATCTATCTATTATACTATTTGCCTCTCCAGTTAGGTAAAATAGCAATTTTGCCTCCGCTAGGAACATTAACTCAGTCAACATTATAAAGTGTCTACCATGAGTAGGACAATTTGCTAGGTCCTGCAGCAGATATAAAGGTTATATAAAGCAGATATAAAGGATATATAAAGATATAAAGCTTGTATAAAGCAGATACAAAGAACATCTGGGATGTTCTTGGCAAGAGGAGTGAATATTGTCATTGATGGGGGCAGGGCGGGAAAGCAGAGAAAGCTTCCTAGGATAGGTGGCATTTGACCAGGGCTTTAAAGGCTAGTTAAAACTTCTGTAAGTGGAGGAAAGGAAGAAGACTTTCCTAGTACAGTGAAGTCACATCATACATGCATTTAACTTACCTGAATCCAAGGATACATACTCAGGGAAAAAGATAAATATATATTCCAGTCATTGAACATGAAATAGAAGATGGGAATCTGGAGTAGGAAAAAATGCTGTTCAAAGTCAAATGACCCTATTGGGAGTTATGTTCAAATCTTGTCTCTGACTCATGATATGTGCATCCTTGTGCAAGTAAAATTACCTCTCTGCAGGTCAGTTCCTTCACCTGTAAAATGACTTGGTTAAACTGATGGAAAGAAGGAACACCAGAGAGAGAGGTAGTAGATGGGGCAAGTGAAATTTTTATCAATGACACCTCGGCCAGCCTCAATCTGCGCATAGCCCTCCTTTGGGTCTCAATCTAGTCCATCTGGGTTCTGAGGCAATCTTTATCCTGAAGGTAGGCTTCCCTTCCATACATGGGCTCCAAAGTGACAGAGGCTATTTGCTTTGGAGACCTGCTGTGGAGACAAAGTAATTTTGACTATATCCCATTTTCACCTTAGGTGTTGTCTCTCTGGACCTTGACCCTAAAGGCAAGATATGACTTTGCTGAATATGGAATGGAAGGAGACACGGAAACAGGAAAGAATAGAGTATATATGAGGGACAGTGCAGTTCAGTTTGGCAGAAGTGCAGAATACATTGAAGGGAGTTATGGGAACTGGGGGGGAGAGAGGAGGAAATGAGCATTTGTTGAGCACCTATTAAGTAGCAGGCACTGTGCTAAGTGCTCTACAAATATCTCATTTGATCCTCACTGAGAGGTAGGAGCTATTTTTATCCCCATTTGATAGTTGAAGAAAAAGAGGCACATTGAGGTTAAATGACTTGCCCAGGGTCAAATAGCTAGTAAGTCTGAGGCCAGACTTCAATTCACTGCAGGTCCAACACTCTATCCACTGTACCATCTAGCTCCCTCAGGAGTTAAGTAGAGAATAAGGCTAGAAAGTTAGGTTGTATCAGATTGTAGATGGCCTTGAATACATGGCTAAATAATTTAAACAGTATTTTGTAAGGAAGAAAGAACCACTCACTGAAGGATTTGGAGCAGAGGAGCGACCCAAACCAATCTGTGCCTTTATTCAACAAACATTTACTACACCATTACTGTATGAAATGCTAATATTAGGCACTCAGATCAAGCCATCTTTTAGACAGAGTACATGCCTTAATGTATGTCCAGAGTGAAGGGAGAATTAATCTGGTAATGGTGAGAAAGTTTGGTTAGGGAGGCCTTGAAGGCAGACCAATGAGAGAGTAGTGCAAGTAATCCACATTTGGAGGGGATCAGGATGGAAATGAGAGACTAGATTTAACAGATGACAAAACAGACCTGAAAATTGTGGCATCTGTTTTGCAAATGTCTTCCTAGACATTAACTTGCTGATCATAGGAAGAAATCATTTTGAAGCAGAACTCTTGCTGATTAAACTTAAAAAAAAACATTTTATAGTTCAAAGTGGGGAGGGACAAAAGCCTGTAC
This sequence comes from Petaurus breviceps papuanus, assembly GCF_028583685.1. Classification (NCBI taxonomy): domain Eukaryota; kingdom Metazoa; phylum Chordata; class Mammalia; order Diprotodontia; family Petauridae; genus Petaurus; species Petaurus breviceps. The sequence continues at coordinate 76,636,100 of NW_027185655.1, forward strand.
TAGGCCGGTGTCAGTGGGAATACAGAAGGGAAGATGAATAGAAAGGATACTGCCAAGGTAGAATAGACAGAACTTGGCAACTGATTGGACGTGGGAGATGAGAGAGAGAAGTTGGTCAATTGTGTCTGATTCTTCATGACCTCATTTGGGTTCTCTTTGCAAAGGTACTGGAGTGGTTTGCCATTTCCTTCTCTAGCTCATTTTACAGGTAAGGAAATTGAGGCAAACAGGATTTAGTGATTTGCCCAGGGTCACACAACTAGTAAGTGTCTGGGGCTGGATTTGAACTTGGGTCTTCCTGATTCCAGGCTTGGCAATCTATCCTACCTGTTCTAAGAGAGAGGAAAGGGGATGCTAACTTCCAAGGTTTTGAATTTTGGGAAAAACTTTGCGAATGATAGTGCCATTGGATAGAAATAGTGAAGTAGATAAAAAAGCAAAGAATGAGGCAGATGATGGAGTTTTCTCATATCTAACCTTGTTCTCTATCTTCTTTTTTATTTTACACCTTTTATGCTTTTTGAAAGCAGAAAAGGGTAAACTCAAGAGTTTTCTGTAAGCTCAATATCTCATAGGGAAGAAAAATTATCTACGTTTTCTAATATCCTGGAGTCAAAAAGACGTGAGTTCAAATGAGACCTCAGTTACTAATTGTGTGACTCTGGGTTAGTCATTTACTGTCCATGTGCCTAAGTTTGTCATTTGTAAAATGGTGGTGATAACATCTACCTCACAGGGTAAATGACATCATATGTGTAAAATACTTTGCAAACCTTAAAGTGCTATAGCTTTAAATGATAGCTATTATTGTTTTATTTGAAGTACTGTTAAAATGCTCCACCTTAAAAATGTTATACTTTAAAATGTAAAAAAAAAAGTTTTAATCAGAGAGAGCTCTGTCTCAAAATAATTTCTTGCTATGACTAGCAAGTTGATCTCTAGAATAAAGACATTTGCAAAACAGATGCAACAGCTTTTCAGGTCTGTTTTGTCATTTGTTAAATAACAGAGATTGTTTTGGATTTTATAGACTTCAAAAGATTCATTTAAGGCCAGCTTTGATAGCTATTAAGTTATAAATGGCTGCAGATAAGTACACTTTAGATGAAAGTGAAATACACAGAAGTCTTTAAAGTCTTTTGTTCCAGATTTATGTCTCCAGAAGTTTCTCATTTTTCACATGGAAATAACTTCCTTGGGGCGGCCAGGTACCTCAGCGAGTAAGAGCACTGGCCCCAGTGTCGGGATGACCTGGGGATCGAATCTGGGCTCAGATACTTAGCCCCACACCTGGAAATAACTGGCCGTGTAACCTTGAGCAAGTTACTTAACCCCAATTGCTTAAAAAAAAAAAGAAATAACTTCCTTACTGCAATGCTGTTGATGGAATTTTCTTCTAATTGGGCGGTGACATGCCGAGTAACAAACACCAGAAGGATGCTGTAAAAAGTCTCAACTGTTACAGCTTACCAATGAGAGGTTAAAAGAAATACTAAGTACTGAACTGAGGGGGGAAAGCTCAGCAAAGCCAAAGGAAAGAATGAGGGGTGACCTAATAATAGTCTTTGAGAATATGAATGATTATACAAAAAGATGATGGCCAGATGTTTTCCATATCCATGAAATAGAGATAAGGGGTTTAAGTTGCAACATTAAGGATTTAAGTTGGATGTAAGAAAGGATGTACTGATAAGTTGGGGGGGGTTACTCAAGAAAGTTGTATAATCATCCCTGGAAGTCTTTAAAACATAAATACATAAAAAATTCCAAATTAAGTCAGACTCAGCTCATGGTCCCATGTACTCAGAAGTCTGTCTCCAAGAAAGTTACCAAGAGATACATTATGCATAGATCTTTTTTATTGCCAAATTCAAAGGTTAAGGACACAGATGAAATTAACCCAATAATCTTTATAATCCATTATGAATCAGCCATCAATGAATTAATCTAATTCTTTAAAAAATTCTAGAACACTTTTTAGCATTTCCTCTTCTCTCTGAACCTGTGATTTCATCCCCATACACAGCTTTTGCTAAAGGGATTCCACCCACTGCTAAAGATTGACAATTTATTTGTTATTTATAATCTTAATTATTTGCCTAGAGGACTGAGAGGTTATGATTCCGCAGGCAAAGGTACAACTTTAACCATAGTGTTTGAAACTATCCCTCTATCCCCCCTTCCATGCTTCTTCTCTGCTTCTTGGGTTAATGAGTCCCCAAAGTTTGCTACCTGCCTTTTTCATTTGAGCATTGGTTCTGATGCTTATTACCTGTGTTACTTTAGGTAAGACACTTAGTCTCCCTGTTTCTCAGGTTCCTCATTTGTAAAATGAGAGGGTTGAACTAGATGGACTCCGAAGTCTCTTCTAACTTTGATCTATAACCCCATGATCTCATGGGTCCTAAGCTTCCCCCTTCCACAATTGGAACCAAATATTCAATAAGCATCTTTGATATTTTTGATGAGCAAGATGTTGCATATGATAACAACATTAGATGACTTATTTATATAAACTATAAAAACCCATTTGATCCTCACAAGAGCTGTGAGGTAGGTGCTATTATTATCCCCATTTAATAGATGATGAAACTTAGGATGAGAGGGGTTAAGTAACTTGCTCAGGGACACACAGATAATAAGTCAGTGAGGCAAGATGCAAACTGAGGTCTTCCTGTCTCATTGCACCACCTAACCATTTGATAGATATTTCTTGAAAGAATGCCATTTGGCTTGTTAGAAATGGACAAAAAGAAAGACATTGATTCTTATTGCCATTTCCAAAACAGATCTCATTGTCTTTCTTTCCAAATTCTCCTTTCTCCCCAACTTCCTTATTGCTTCAAGGTGCCCACATTCACAATCTCAGAACCATCATCACCTCTTCCTTTTCTCTTGCTTCTCATTTTTCATCACTTGTTTCGATTCCACCTACACAACAGATCTTATATCCATTCCCTTCTTTCCACTTACATGGATGTCACCCTTGTTGTCTCTCACTAGGAATACTGTAATAGCTTTTCAATTGTTCTCTCTGAATCCAGTCTTTCCCCTCTCCAATCTATTCATTCTGCACATAGCTGCCAAAGTGATATTTTTAAAGCTATTATTTATTGTAGAAATCTCCAATATACTTTCAGTTCAGAAATTATTGTGGTATTTTGAACAGGATGGTAACATGAATTTCATTCAAAAAAAGCCACAATAGCCACAAGAACTAAAAAACAAAAAGCCAAAAGGTTTTTACCAGGTCACTTCCCTGCTCAAGAAGCTCTGGTGGCTCCCTCTTGCCTCTCAAGGATAATTAACAACTCTGTCATTTAAAGCCATTCCTTCAGATTTTGGCTCCAGCCTACCTTTCTAAGCTATTGCCTATGTCCCCTTATTTGGCACAGTGCCTAGTAGCAGCAGTGGTGGTGGTGGGGGCGGTGGTCTTATTTAATCCTCACAAGAGCTGTGAGGTAGGTATTATTATTATCCCCATTTTACAGATGAGGAAACTTAGGCTGAGAGGGGTTCAGTAACTTTCTCAGGGCCACATAGAAAATAAGTCAGTGAGGCAAAATGCAAACTGAGATCTTCTGGTCTCATTGCGCCACCTAGCCATTTGACAGATATTTGTTGAAAGAATGCCATTTGACTTGTTAAAAAAAAAAAACAAAACTTGAATTGTTCTCTACTGCCTACTGCCTAAAATTTAAACACTTATTTTTGACATTCAAGACCCCCTACAATTTGGTACCACCTTGACTTTGCAGCTTCATTTTATAGTACTGCCTTCTATGTACTCTGCATTTTAGTCGAATTTTACTCCTTACTGCCCAGGCAGTGTAATGGGAAAAGAAGGCAGAGGCTAATAGGGAGCAGGGAAGGATTAGACTGATTAGGATGAGAGTGTGTAGAGATTGCAGGGGAGTGTGGAGAGGTTTTCCTCTCATCAGAAGGCATGTCAGAATCTCTGGAAGTAGAGGAGCCAGAGATGGGAATTTGGTAGCTATTGCACATGGGGAATACAAAGAAGTCCAGTCACTTCCAAGGTTCTAAATAGCATGATGTGCCATAAGTGTCTTTGCAGATCCTGGCTCTGAGGTTTGCAGCAGAGAGGAAGAAGGGGAGGATCATTTGTTTGAGACAGGAAACACATCAACTGTTATAACCATCAGACAAATATGCTGGGGAGCTAAAGGGAGAAGCCTGAGACATAGCCCCTGCCAATAAAGACCTTACTAGGTGAGGGATGTCTGGCATATGTTGCCTTTGGTGATTGATGACCCCTCCCCACTGATCCTGTGCTGACTATCAGGAGTGCAATGGGGACAACCCACCTCAATGAGAAGGTGACGCTGGGGAGAGGGAAATGAAGTCCATAGGACTCTTGATTGGCATCCTGGGGTTGGGCAAGAGACCAGGACTGGTAAAGTGTCTGGCTTTTAACCAGGAGAGCAAGAACATCCCTTCTTCAGATGTAGATACTTTTGACAAAACCTCCATCACCCCATGCTAGTTCCAGTTCTAACAATACATACACAGGTAACTATGGCATTATACCAATAATCAATGAACTCAATGAATTGAAATATAAATATAACTTTCAAATGCAGTTTCTAGTTTTTGAAATTAAAAAGAGCAGAGTTTTTTTAATTGATATTTGCCAGGGTAGCAGTTCTATAGGAGTAATCCTATCAAACTGTCATTACTTCTGTCTAAGTCATAGGGATGGGGACTCGATAAGTACAGGGAATTCTCTGTTGAGGAAACTCTCGGTGCACATCTTGGCAACTTTTAAGTTGTCAGAGAGTTGCCTAGAGCATTGAGAGGTTCAGGGAATTGATCAAGGTCATACAGTCAGTGTTGGAGGCTGGACTTTAACCCACATCTTAATGGTTCTAAAGCCAGCTCACTAGCTGTAGTCATATATTAACAACAAACATTGTGGTTAACAAAGATTAGCATCTTTAATTTCACTTGAACTAATGAGATATTTTGAGCTAGCCCTGGGTAAATCCTGTGAATGAACTTATAAGATCTACTAAAATCCAGAGAGGAAGCAAGAATTTAGGGTCTGGGCAAATCACTAAGTTTTAAGTTTCATAGAAAGTGAATACTATACTGATAGAGGGAACCCACTGTAACCAATTAAAATCAGTGGTTCAGGCTTTATCCCTACAGTTCAGAAATAGAGAGAGCTGAGGGAATTCTATAAATGTAGTTTCTCATAAGTTGAGTCCATATTTTATTTGTCTGAATATCTATATTTCTTACAGTTTTCACCCATACATTTCATTTGCATCCACTCACTAAGCCACTGACAACTATGAAAGTCATCCCTCCATCCATTCACTCCTTCATTCAATACTTACCAAATATCTAATATATTCAAGGCATTTGTTACTGAACCTGAAATCAATCCACAGATGTTTATTAAACCCCTATGTGCCAGCACTGCCCTAGGACTAGACATTGGGAATAGAAGAGGAGAAAATGAAATAATTTGCCATTGAGTTTATATTCTAGAGTTTACATTCTAAAAGGTAAAAAGTACATATAAAATACATGCAGAAAATATGAAATCAATATATACAAAGATTAAATATAAGGTAATTTGGGAAGGAGAACACTTTCAGTTGGAGGAATCAGGAAATCCTGCATGGAGAAGATGGTACCTGAGCTGAAAACTGAGTTAATTTTCTAATAAGGTATACTAGGAAGAATCTCAGAGTCTTTGAAGTTGAAAGGATCCTCAGAGGCCATCTGGTTTAACCCATACATGCCTGAAAAAGAACTCGGAAGTTGAAGACCTCTAGTGAGAAGGAACTCAACATCTCTACTGGCAGCCCATTTCACTCATGGACATCTCTAATTCATTTTAGGAAGGTTTTTTTTCTTCTTCTTGAATCTTGCCTCAATATTTCTCTCATCTCCACTCACTATTTCTAATCCTGACCTTTTTGGCCCAGTCTAATTCCCTTCCATGTAACAGGTCACTTAATATTGAAGACAACTATCATAGTCTCCTTCTGACATTTCTTTTCTTCAAGCTAAAAATTCTCAGTTCCTTCAATTTGTCATCTTTCATTATTGTCTCCAATCCTTTCATCATCCTAGTTACTCTCTTCTAGATGATCTCCAGTTTGTTTATATCACTCTTTAAGAACAGATTCAATTTTACTACAATGATTACCTATAAAGTCCTTCTCCATTGGAAACACTTGGGGATGGGATTCTCTCCAAGAGCCAAAATACTGCTTTGACACTGAGGTTGTGATTGTTGGAGTTGGGAGTGGAGAATACATGTAAGCAGAAGGTGGATGGGATTTCTGTTTCAGAGCATTGGAGAGGGATTTGGTTCATGTAAAATATTCCTTTCCTTCCTGAATAGAGGAAAATTATTTCTTCCTTCAAATAGGAAAGAGAAATAGTAGCCAGGCCTGATAGTTAAGTGACCTAAAATGACTATGAACACAAAAAAGGGAGGGGAAAAAGGTTGTGGAGGCATAGCTCACTTGAAAGAGGTATCAGTAGCATTTAATAAAATTAATTCCGTTAACAAAGGTTGACACTTGAGCTTGTAATTTCTTTTACGACAGAGGTAAGAGGAAGTTGTGCTAGAAAGACTAGCACCTGGAAGTTCAACTCAAGCATTTATTGAGTACTAACTACATAAACAAGTACTCTGATGGTTTCAAAAGATGGGGCCCTAGACCTCAAGGAACTGAAAATATAGCTATGGAGCCAAGATGTATATATATGAAACAATTAACTAACAAGGCAGAAGCCAGCATATGATTAGGTAACAGATGATTGATAGAGACAACAAGTGCTTTAGGGCATTCTAAGAAAAGGGAGATTATTATGGACTGGTAAAAGCATGTTTAAGGAGGTAGAATTCAATACGGATCTTGGGAAATGTGCAAGATTTAGATACATGGAAAGGAATGGGAATGATATTTCTGGTGGGAAGAACATGATGTTCTCTGAAGATTGATGGTGAGACCCAGTAATGGAAGGCCCTGAAATTCAGTTCAAGGAGTCTGGAATTTATACTGAATGCATTGGGGTATCACAATTTTTTTTTTTGAGCAGTAGAATGACATGCTAAAAACAAAGTTTTTGTTAGTGTATTGTTTCAGTGTGCTGGATGGATGGAAAGAATAAGAATTTTTTTTCAAGTCATTCCAATTCCACCAGAATTTATTAATCACCTGCTATATTCTAGGTACTGTATAGGTACTGGATTAAAAAAAGGGATATGCCCTCAAGAAACTTGGAATCTCCTGGAAGATACAACATTTACCTAGATAAGTAGATACAAAGTATTTGGAAAGTAAATGAAAAGAAAATTTAAGTAGGAGGAAGGTCAGTGGCAACTGGGGAAAGGAAATCAGGAAAGGCCTCCTGGAGCTCCACAGGCATGGAGTACAGACTGTGCAAAGATAAGAGATGGAATATTTTGTACAGAGTATAACAAATGGGCCAATATGGCTGGAACATGGAGTGAGTGAAGGGGAACAATTTGCAATAAATATAAGAATAGCACTTTGTGCTTGGAGGAAACTTTGATGGCACTGGATTCTGGTAGAAGCTTCTTTGTTGAGGTTTTGAAAGACATCTACCCTCCACCTTCCTTTCTAGCCACTCATTGACACCAGCTTCCAAGGAGATTCAAACTAAGCCATTTCACATCAAGTAATTAATTCCTGTACAGGCCATACATATCAAAATTGAACTTTGTCCCTTGGGTGATTGTAGTGCCCATGCAATATTTACAGCACCCACAATCATGATAAAGACTGTGACTATAAATATTGCATGATGTTTGATCGCAAAATATGCCAGAATCTCCAGATAGAGGATAGAACTGAAGGATTTATTTAGACACCAGAAACATGAATCCCAAAACCAGTAAGCTGATTCCATCATAGTACCAAAGATATTCAGAAACCATGATAATGCTGAGAGCCATACCATCCTTTAGCCTTCCCACAAACCAATACAAGATCAATTTACTCACAAACCTCTCTATCCCCTTGCCTAAGTGCCTCTGTTCCCAGCTCTCTCCAACTGCCCCCAGCTGTCTCCAACTGTCTGGCTAGCTCTCTACCAGCTTTTCTGTGGGCTCTGCTTCTCCTTAGCAAACTCCTCCCACAACAAGCTCCATGTGACCACATTCAGCCTATCAGCAGGCAGAGTTTATCTCCACAGCAGGGGAGGTCTTCAAACTCCCCTGTAGGTCTATTAAGGGTCAGGGAAGATCTTCAAATTCCCATTCCCATGACAGTGATAAACTCTAGATTCCACTACTAGTTTCTTAGGGAATAATGTTTAAGTTCAAGACCTCCAGAATTCCAGGCCTTACCCTGGGAAACTGCTCTAGTGAAGCATGGATGGTGGAAGTAAATTTTCATCAGTGTTATTTTAGCAATTAGACAAGATGATCACAATGTTTATTTATTCACTGTGACTGGGCAATGAAATTGTTAAAGATCCAGCTGCCATCTCTTTTTTGGTTTTGTTTTGCATTCAATTTATTCAATGCTAAATGTGACAATAAGGAACCAATAATTTTAGCAGCAATATTCCTTTTTCTTTGAGCTTGTGAAACTATTCTAGATGGGAATAGAAATTAGTGAAAGTTAGAAATCAGTTAGAAAGACAGAAAGGGAGAAAGGGAAGGGAAGGTAATAGACATTTATCCAGGGCTTATTATGTGCCAAGCATTGTGCTAAATACTTTTTACAATGATTATCTCACTTGATCCTCACAACAACCCTGCAAACCAGTTTCTGTTATTACCCCAATTTTCCGATTTTTACTGAGGCAAACAGGTTAAGTGACTTCCCCAGGGTCACTTGGCTAGTAAGCATATGAAAACACATTTGAACTTAGGTCTTCCTGACTCCATGTCCAATTCTCTATTTATTGTGCTACCAGCTGCTTCGGGAAGAATAATATCAAGAAGCAAAAGAATAGACCAAGAGGGGATGTTGATGAATTTCTTTCTTCCCTAAACTCCTTGCTTCAACCTTCTCATCCTCCCTTCTAAATCTAAATCCTTCAGGATTATGGAATAAGCTGCTCTGATTGTGAAAACATAAGTAACAATGAATAAACACATCTTTGTAAGCTGTGGAGTTTGTTTGTACCACATTTTCCATTATCTTCTATGAAATTTGAGGTGGGTTGAACTCATATGGGGAGAGACTATGAAATCTTCTCTATCCCTGGGGAATGATGAGACAAATTTCAGTTTGGAGGCTAAGTCAACGATGAAGAACACAAATGCAGTAAGTACTTTTGCAAAAATATAATGGGAAATAACAAGTACAACCCACTGCTATCAGTCAGTAATACCATAGTGCAAACATGATCCTGTCTTGTTTCAGGAGGAAAACAAAAGAGGGTTATTTTGTCCCAAATGCTGAGAGATATGACCCTCTTGGTTTAGAAAGTTCCTGGTAGAATATAGAGGTGCACTGCATCTTAGCCTTGAATGACTCATTACTTATTCTTACATGCTAGCTATTATTTTTTGAAAGCTATGAAAAGAAAAGCAGAGATAAAAAAAAATTTAAGCATGACTTCTGCTTCTCTGTCATCATGAGATAAACAACCTCTATTAGCATCTCAACTTGTATAAAATTGGCCTAGTCTGTTCAGATAAAAAGTCTCCTGGCTCTTGTTTGAGGAAGGGAAAGAATGGCCAACATTTGACACATTAAAAACCCAATCTAATCATCTCATTTTACAAATGAAGTAACTGAGGCCCACAGAGGTAAAGTGACTTGCCCAGGGTCACACAGGTTATTAAGATGGTGATCAGGATTGGATTCCAAATTTTTCCTTTTGAAATTTAAAATGTTCCTCCTGTACCACATAGCTTTTCTGAACTTTTCTGTTTACTAGATGAGTCATAAAGAGTCAGACACGACTAAAAAAATGACTGAACAACAATAAAAGTCAACAAGACTGGCCAAAGGAAGTATCTTAAAATGTTGGGACATCAAAATGGTAAAATGAGATCTTTCTCTTCTGATATCCTTTAATATGTGGGAAATTCTCATTGTAGCTAAACTGATTGTAAATTGGGAGAGAAAAGGATTTTAGATTTTTTAAAAATTGATCCCCATTTAAAACAATAGACAAAATTTTAAATACTTAAAAACAATTAATCTCATTTGAAAATAGAACTCAATGGGAAGACTGATTTCTTACCCAGACATGCTGGTTGGAGTAAAGAGACAACCCAAAAGGTAAGGAGATGTCTTTAGAAAGATAAATCTTGTCACTGGATGCTGCTACAAAGCTAGGTTCTCCTTTATCACATTAATTCTCTTTTAAAAATATGCATTTATTAATTTCCTACTATGAACCAGGCACCACAACAACTCTGTGAGGTAAATGCTATTATTGTCCCCATTTTACAGTTGAAGAAACTGAGACAGTGATTTACCCAGGATTATTGTTGTTCGGTTGTTTCAGACTTTCAACTCTGAAATTCCATTAGGAAAGGTTCTGTTACTGAGTTGTTTTCAGTCATGTCTGACCTTTGTGACTCCATTTGGAGTTTTCTTGGCAAACATACTGGAGTAGTTTGCTATTTCCTTCTCCAGCTCATTTTACGGATGAGGAAACTGAGGCAAACAGGGTTAAGTGACTTGTCTACTAGTAAGTGTCTGAAGTTGCATTTGAGTTCATGAAGATGAGTATTCCTGATTCCAAGTCCAGTATTCTATCCACTGTGCCACCTAGTTGGTCACACAGGCAGTAAGTGCATAAGTCTGGATTTGAACTCAGGTCTTCCTGATTCCAGGTCTAGCATTCTAGTCACAGCACCACCTAGCTACGCTTTCAGCTTCTCAGGCTGCGTACCACCAGTTTTGCTTCCTACAGAGATATGGCAATTATGACCAAGGGGAATATGGATCATGCTCTATTCTTGCCTAGTAGCAACCATCAGACTAGTGATTTGACTTTGCTGTGCATTGTCCGTTCCCTTTTTTTCTTCCTTCCACTGGAAGTTTATGCCAGTTTTTCCTTTCAATGAAAAAGGAATTCCATTGGATTTGGAATCAGAACCCATGTTGCAGTCCTGGTTCCAAAACTTCTCATCTATGGCATGTAACCCCTCTGAGTCTCAGTTTTCTCATCTATAAAAAGGGAACAATACTTGCTCTACCTTCCTCACAGAGCTATTTCAAGGAAAAATTATTTGAAAGCTTAGTGTGCCATACACATGATATTATTATTAGATCCAGGTGCCAAGTTCTTTTATTTCTTTCATTGGAATGGTATAGTTCAATCAGGACATATTAATATTATGGTATTATATGGGCTTACAGTTTAGTTTGGAATACAAAATGTGTAAAAATTGAGTAGAGAACAATAGATATTACATAAATATATAAACATACCCAAGTGGATAAGGAACTAAACCTGTCATTTCCAGAACTCCCCAGATGATGAAATGGGCAAACAGGTGACACAGTGGACAGCATGCTAGGCCTGGAATCAGGGAGAACTTGAGTTCAAATCTAGCCTCAGATACTAACAGTGTATTCCTGGGCAAGTCACCTCACCCTGTTTACCTCAGTTTCCTCATCTGTGAAATGAACTGGAGAAGAAATGGTAAACCACTCCAAAATCTTTGCCAAGAAAACCTCAAATGGAGTTATGAAGAGTTGGGCATGACTGAACAACAACAAAAAGTGAAGAAACTCTATTTATCAATGGAGGTGAACATCTACTCTATATCTTTTAGTTTTAAATGTCACTAAATATTTGTATAACACCTACTACATGCCAGTTTGCTGTACTAAGAGCTAGAGATACAAAGAAATGAAAAAAAGTCCCTCCTCTCAAGGACCTCACAGTTTAATAAGAGAGACAACATAAAAACAACTTTGTACAAACAAGGTATATATAGGATAAATTGGAGGCAATCAATCTTTAAGGGGTATCCAGAAAATCAAAAAGCTAAGTGACCTGCCCAGGGATATACAGTCACTATATTTCAGAAACAGCACTTGAACTGTAGTCTTTGTGGCTATGACAATTCTCTACTATCCCATGATGCTTCTCCACACATACCAATATGTAATGTCTTTAAATTATATATATATATATATATATATGTATATATATGTACACATAAATATATGGCTCCAATATACACAAGTGTATATATACTCATATACATACATACATGTGTATATATCTATACCTGTGTATATGTGTTTGTGTGGGGGTGTATTTATCTATCTATATCTTCCTATCTTTCCAGGTTAGAAGTACAATGGCTACTCATGCTCCAATTCCACTGTTAATTGGCATGGAAGGTCTGCCCTGCTCCATTAGGACTTTGCCTGGTTTGTCTCTCCTTAGGTAGTCTACTCCTTCCCTGCCTCCCCCTTGCCTTGAAGATCACCACATTTGTGGTGATTAAGTAACATAGTATATATGAAAGAAAGTAGTGTGAGACAAGGCTGCACAGGCAAGTTGGAGATTGGTTGATGGAAAACCTTGAACAGTTAAAAGTATATTATTTTTTTCCTGCTTTTTTGGAGGGGGGAGGGCAGGGCAATTGGGATTAAGTGACTTGACTAAAGTCATGCAGCTAGTAAGTGTTAAGTGTCTGAGTCTACATTTGAACTCAGGTCCTCCTGATTCCAGGGCCGGTGCTCTATTCATTGTGCCACCTAGCCACCCCTAAAAGTAAATTCTTTTCTCCATTGTTAATGAGGAAGCTCAGAAAGTTTTTGACTAGAAGAATAATCTTTTTATTTTTTAAGAATAATCTTTCTAGAGTAGGGTTGTGGAGAGGTAGTAGACAGGAGAAAGGACGACTGATTAGAAGGCTATTAAAATAATTTAAGTGAGAGAGATGAGAAATGGAACTAGAATGACTGCAGTGGTAATGAAGAGAAGAATGCATATTTCTAAAATGAGGGAGAGATTATACAGTTATATTATATTATATTATATTATATTATATTATATTATATTATATTATATTATATTATACAGAACTTGGCATAATACAAGGATGGGTGGTGCCATTAATAAAAATAGAAACCTTTGGGGTGCGTGCTTAGGGGAAAATAAAATGGATTTCATTTTAGAAATGTTGCATATAGATGCAAATAGGACATCCATGTAGAGATTATCTGTTTATGGAATTATGGAACCAAAGTCTTGGAAATAGGCTGCCATATAGGTAAAGGGGCCACTCTGAATATAAATAATAAATATGATAAAGTCAATATCTGAAGCAAGAGGAATGGATGACATCAATAAGAGAGAGAGTATAGGGAAAAAAGAGATTCCAGAAAAAAAGAGAGTGCAGAAACTTATGAGAACATTCACATGTAAAGGGCATGAGGAGAAAGAGCCAAGAAAATAAACAGAAAGGAGAACTAGAGGAATGCAACGTCAGGGAAGCCAGAGAAGGAGGGGCTATCAAGAAGGAGACAGTGGTTCACTGTGTCATTTGTCAAGGGGATGCTAAGGAGGTTGAGGAAATAAAAAAAAAAATTGGTGATTAGAATGTCACTTGTGACCTTGGCCAGAACTCTAGAGTATTGAGAAGAGAAACTAGAAAAAGAGTTGAGAAATAAGTGGTTTGTAGAAAAGAGTAGACTGCGTGTATGTACTATTCCCCCCCCCCCTCTCAGATGTGGCTCCTATTGGTTTTGTACATTAAAATTCTTCAGTGACACATGGAGAGATGGAGATGGGGGAAGGGGAAGGAGTGGACTGCCTAAGATAAAGCAATAGGCACATATCATTAGGATTAGTTCTTTTATGACTTCAAGTTATCTTTCATTAAAGATCCCTGATGAGTTATGTATCTCACATTTGAAGTAAATTTGATTAGAAAAAATGCTACAGGCAGTATGGTGTCTGGGATAGAGAGTAGGCCTTGAAACCAGGAGTCCCTGTTTTCAAGTCCTACCTTTGACATAGTGGCTGTGTGACATTAGACAAGTCACTTACCTTCTAAGTGCTCTAGAGAACTATTTAAGGTGGTAAGTTCAGAGAAGGTGCCAACCTGCATTGGCAGAGTGGGAGTTTCCTTACCTGGGATTCTCTATACCAAGGAAATTAAAAGTCCAGCCTCTGTCCCCATCACCTGTTCAAAGAACCTAAAGGAATTTATAGCCTAGAGGGTGAGATGGCAATTTTCTGGTCCAGTATGTAATTCTACTAGCCATTATGATTACCCAAAGAAGATGATAAAGGGAGATGATGTTTTAGGATCTAGGAATATGGAATCACAGAATCTTAGATGTGGCAGAAATTCCTCTGATATATGTGAAGGCAGAGGAGACATCATGGTGCTAGAAACTTTTTTAAGCTTCTAAAATGTGTGCAAAAACATTCCTTGTACCAAGACCAAGTAGAAATTGAGACTGGCAACATATTTACTCCTTTCTCGTGAAAAGTTTTTGTGTTTTTAATTTCAATTTTTTGGATGCCTTTTGTTGTTGGTCCAACATTGTCATCCCCAATATTTCCTGCAATATCAATCTCTCTCACGACAAAGAAAAATAAGAAAAACAAACCAATAAAGTAATTGTAATTGACAACATACTGAGCAATGTGTTTATGTTTTACTATAGCTTTACTGGTGATCAAAAAGTGTCAAGTGTGTGTATCATAATCATTTCTTTGGAACTAAGAATTAGACACAGTAGATAATCTGATTTCTCATGGTTTTTATTATTTCTTATGTTATTCTGATTTTGATTGTTGTAGTCATTGTATGTATTATTCTCCCATTTCTGCTTACTTCACTCTGGAAATTCATAAAAGAATTTCTGTATTTCTCAGGTATTATTCATATTCATTCTCATGGCACAATATTCACTGCATGTATTTGTCACAATTTGTTCCGCCATCCCCTAATCAATGAACACCTAGATTGTTCAATGAACAACATCCAGGTTGTTGTTGCTATTATTGCTTTTTCTACTACAATGAGTATAACAATCAGTGTTATGGCATATATGGTTCCTATTTTTCACCAAAAGTTTTCAGGTTAGCTTATATGTATTTTTTTTTGCCAAAAGAACATATCTCTATTTTGTAGTAAAGAGATAATGAGAAAATGGAATTTATTTTACAGCATTTTAAAAAGAAGAATAATAGTTTACACACCGAGTGTTCACTTTAAGGATTGAAATATGGTTTACATATATTCTGTTTTAAGAATCAATTCTACACATAGAAAGAGTAGGAGTGGGAATATGGGAAATGATGGCCTTGGCTCTAGATTCCGAGGACCTGGTTTCAAACCTCATCTCTGATACTACTTGTGTAACCTTAGGTAAGTAATTTAACCTCAACAGGCTTCAGCTTCGTCATCTATTAAATGTAAAAAACAAACAAACAAAAAAACCAACCCTCCCCAATCCCCCAAAAAACAACACCTGAGGTCTGTTTTAAGTCTATATCTAGAACTTTCTGAATAACTCATTCCAACAAACTTAATCAAGAGATGATAAAAATGTAAAATGTTGTAATAGTTGAGTAACATTGCTCATAATTGCAGTGTTATATATCGTGTTTACAGTGTAAATAGATCCTGATTAAAAAAACTATGATTTTAGGCTCCAAAACAACAATCTTCTCTACACCTGGTCACATATCTTTCTGATTTTACTTTGAACTTTAATACTCTCCTTTCTGAGATAGAGAGAGCATGTTATTGCTATTTATCTGAAACACAAAAGGTAATAATTTGGCAACATCCAAAATAAATGGATTCCCCCCACCCCCCTGCCAAAGAAGACTTAGGATGGACTATATTTTACTCTCTTAGACCACATCACTTCAAACACATGTAACATTGGAAGACTTTTCAATGATTTTTGACTCTGACTCCCAGGGTCCTTTCTTATCTTCACTTAAGCAACTATTTACATATGATGCCTCGAAAGAAGAGCAAAGCAAGTAAAAACAAGTTTTGTTTTGGTATCACCACCATCTCTTGTGTGTTAAAGCTGGGATAGAATCCAAGGACATAAAATATCTTTTTGAGAGTGTCTAGAACTGTTGTCTTTTGAAAGGGTATACACTAAAATTTATTACTAGAATAACATGTTCAATGTGAATGTGAAATTGAGTATAAATCAGGGACACGTAAGCTGGTTTGGAAATTATACTCCTCTCCCATCTCTCCCCACCATGAACCTTTATTCATTTGAAGCTTCGAAATATTTGGATACATTTTTTTTCTCACTCATTTTCATGTGCCTTTGTACTTGGATATGTGAGCCACGACTGGAAGCAGACATACTTCCTGAGACTCTTGTGAAAAAGCTTGTTCCCACAAGATTTCTAGCCAAATTTTGCAGACTCAAGATGTTTGGAGAATTTGGACAAGTACAACAATTTTTTTGGATGCTTATCTGAAGCACACACAAATGCCAAACCTTGAGGGTCTTATTATTAGAGTAAAAGTGATTCAGTATGAAGTATTTCTGTTCTGGGCTGGTTGACATGTGATAATGATAGTGTCTCTTAATTGAAATTTAATTGGTAATACAAAATAGTGCTTGTCAATTTATGAAGCATCACTGACTGCTAAGCAATTTGCTCCCATCCACCAGCTGAGCAGTAAACCAATGAACACATCTTGTGAATTATTGAGAAACAATTAAAAAGAATAATTGTTCCAAATATTTAAAAAAGTTTTTATATTGATTGATCCTACCAAAAACTTGTTTCTTCACAGAAATATCAGTTTAAGTGACAAATGAGGAGTATATATATATATATATTTTTTTTTAATTTTAACTCTCATTAAAGTATTATAGTTGCTTCTGTTTTTAAACTCCTTAAGCTCATTATGATACTTTGTGTAACTAAGATTTCTTGTCTTAGTAAGAACAGTACAAAAAAAAAAATAAATGATAATACTTCATTATGGCCAAGTGAGTGTTTATGGATGAGAAGGGAAAAGAAAAATAGAAGATGAAATGGAGGTCAGTAACTCTGAGAGTCATTCAATGAATGAGTAGTTGTCCTGTATTAAAAGTGAATTACTCAGTTCTTGCCATTGGCTTGTTTAGTGCAGGCTATTAAGAATGCTGTGATCTAACTACTATATAATTTTTGTTTAAAAGACTGGGTGTGTTCTTTTCTATTTACTTGAGTTTTAAAATGTCTTCCAAATCCCTAAACACTCCACCCTAGGTATATTCCTTTAAGGAAAAGATCTCTGGCAAGAAGCAGGTTACAACATTCTGCAATCTAGAGATTAGCAAAGGAAACCTCTGAATACTAAAACAAGCATTGACAAAGAAGGTGGGGAGGTAGATGAGTGAAAAATAACTTCAATGCCAAAAGAACTGTACTGATTGGTGAGTGGGGGGAAGGGATTTAATGAAGACTAAGAGGAATATTTTCCCCAACATTTTCTTTTTTTAAATTAGTTTTATTGAGTTGGAGAAGAGCAAATCAAAAAGGATGAAGGGAGTAAATTGTGAAACATCGGAGACCTAGGTTTTCTTCTGAGAAGCTCAATTTAGCAGATTACATCTACAGGAATTAATCTTGATGCTTGAAGCATGGAGTTGGCTAAAGGCATAAGCTTTCATGTTCCTATTTTAAAGCTCTGAAATAGCATTGCTGTAGTTGGTTTGTTCTGGAAATCTTAAAACCCTAAGAAAAGATTCAACTTGAATTCAATTTATTTCTATTATTTTTCTTGCTAGGATTATTGAACCAGTAACTGATAACCATTGAAGTGTATTTATTTCTTTAAATCTAGTCATGGTTTATCACCCAAAAGGATCTGAGATAATATATATGTGGCTATTTCCTCCAGTGATGCAATTTGAAACCCATCTTTTCTTGTCTGTCCTTTGTGACTTTTGTCTATATTCCCTCACATAGGTGTGCTTAGAGCTTGGACCTAGTGTGGCCAATGGTATTGGTCACACCAGGCTTGCTGGCATGCCATGCATTTGGGTGCCAATCACTAGTTTTCCCTGACATCCTGAATATACTAATGGAGTACACAGGCTGGCCATCACTCATTGGCGACACTTTGTTCTTTCTAAGATACTATTGAATTACAGTTTCTGAAATAGATACTAGCAATTAATCACTAACATCCTGTTTTAAGATACAGGTTAAATCTGATTTAATTGAACAGGAATTTATGAAGCTCTGATTACATGCCAGGCACTATGCTAGACACTGAAAATATAAAGACAAAAACAAAATCATGCTCATTCTAGAAGATAGAACATTCTATCAATGGGAAACAACACGTACACAGAGAAGTAAATACAAATAGATACCAAATCAATACAAAGTAATTTCAAGGGGAGTAGAAAGCATGAACAAGTAGTGGTAGATCAGGAAAGTCCTGTGGATGGTAGTATTTGAGTGCTGGCTTGAAATACCAAGAGATAGAGGTGAAGTATTTCAGGAACAGTCAACCTCATCCATGCAAAGGCAATGGGATGTAATGTTGTTTATGAGGAGCCCCAAGTCAGCGACTTTGATGGAAATGCAAAGTGTGTGAGCAGGAGTACTGTGAAATCATCAGTTACTAGTTCTAGAGAAAGAAAGCATTAAAAAAATAAGAGCTTGACTGTATGCAAAATTCTCACTTTCTCTTATTTGCTAAAATAATTTTCTATGGCCACATACAATGCATATGTTAACTTTTGCTTTTTAAATCATTGCTTTCTCCTCCCCATCATTTAACTTCCCTCTCCTACCCATTCTTCTGGAGATTTCATTCCCTTCAAGGAGTGTGAATATTCTTGGATAGTGTTTGGAGAGGTACCTATCAATCTCTAGCTGGGGGTAGTGTTAATGGACTCAGTCCACTGAATTTCTAGGGTTGCAGAAAACTAAGTGTAGTGGAAAGCACACTAGGCAAAGTATATGGAAATCTGTATTCTGGTCTTGATTCTGCAACCTTGACCAGGTCCCTTGCACTATTTAAGCTTCAATTTATAAAATGGAGATAGTATCATATAGTTAATAAATATTATTTTTAATAGATAATAAAGTTTAAAACTGCACTGAGACTTTTGGTACACCCTGTAGTTATACAGGTCTTTTTTTTCAAAGGATGACATTTATTAAGGATTGTTAAGGGATCCCTTGAACTTCCCAAGGGAGAAAAATGAGGCTTTTCCCATTACCTTGCTCCTCCCTTTGGGGAGTAGTCTTGTCTTTTATCCCACTTTTCCTCCGCCTTTCCTCCCCCACCCCGGCCTCCCGACCATATCCCCTCCTCTCTTTGAACTACTATTATAGAAATGTAAACTTCTGTAAAGACTGGGAACCTTTGGGTTCCACACGCATGTTCATTTCTCATGAATAAATCTGGTTTTCACATAAATCTCGTGATGTGATTGTCGACAAGCGTTAGGAAGCAAATATTATTTAAGAATTACTAAAGTTATAACTGCACTAAGACTTTTGGGATAACCTGTTTAATGGATCCCAAGGGGTGAGGATGAAATATTCCAATAATCATTAGTAATGCAGTACTTTTGTATTTATTACCTGTGGACTTGGTGTGGGCAGTTGGTGGTTCAGTGAACCTGGAATTAGGAAGATCTAAGTTCAAATACAGCCTCGGCCACTTAACTAGCTGTGTGATCCTGGGTAAGTCAACTTTTTTCCTGTCTCACTTTCCTCATCTGAAAAATGGGGATAATAATAGCATCTAGGTCACATGGTTGTTTTGATGATCAAATGAGATAATATTGGTTTACAAAAAAAAGCACTTAGCACAGTGCTTGGCATTTAGTAGGTGCTATACAAGCATTTATTTCCTCCCTCCCTTCCCAAAAAGTTTAAGAAAACATGTCTTATTTGTCAGTCCATTAATATGCTGAGATAGGCCCTGTAGAGGAAGAAATCTAATGCTATGGTTCTTTTTCTCAAGGTCTGACCTCTCTCTTTGTTTCACCAATCTCGACTATATAGTTAACTAACTCAACTATGCACTACCTGAAAATCTCATGCCTCTTTATCCTACCCCATATTATCCCTTTACAAACGTTAGTCCTGATTGTCCCTACCATCTACTTTCTCTGCACTTACTGGTGTGCAACTGAACTATGCTGCTTGGGTCATCTACAAATTTATACTATATAATCTCAACTCATTCCTCACTTCACCTAAGTCCATCCTTTTACTCTGCCCTAATTGACACTCTATCCCAGTCCCCTACAGTAGTTGTTCCAACATTTCCTTGAAGTCACTAACACTTCCTTCTTCCCAGATTAGGACTTTACATCATATATGGCTTAGAAAATAGAGGCCATTTACCATGAACTCCCTAATTCTACATTTCAATCCTCTTTATCACAACTCCCTACTCTTTGTACCAATATCTGATAGAGTGCTGTGCCTGAAGTCAGGAAGTCTTCCTTTGTTCAATTCTGATGTCAGATACCTACTAGATGGGTGACATTAGGTAAGACACTTAATCCTGTTTGCCTCAGTTTCTCCTATGTAAAATGAATTGGAGAAGGAAATGGCAAACCACTCTAGTATCTTTGCTAAGAAAACCCCAAATTGGGTCAGAAAGAGTTGGACATGACTGAAAAATGGCCGATCAAAAATCAGAATAGCTGATGAAGAGGCACCCCTTCTCTTCTACAAAGCTAAACCCTCCATGTATTATGCCCTTGATCCCCACCAGTCCAGTAGCTTGCTCTGTTTATCCAGTTATTCTCCTTCCCCCTACCTCTGTATTGGTATTGCTTCCTATACTACCTCTTTTTACATTGCATACAAATAGACTCATGATTCTAATCTTTAAAAAAAATCCATTTAATGGACCTTATAATCTGTTCTAACCATTGTGTTATATCACATCTATCTTCACTGTCAAACTTTATATTGTTTATATTCCTTGCCTCAACTTTGCACAGAGTAAAGTTATTGTGTATAGCCCTTAAGGTGATAATGACCATATGTCATTATGTCTAAAGTTAAGAATCTTCTACCTCTAATATAGACTTTTTCTAAAAGTAGGAGAGTTTGACAGTTTTTTTGCACTACCTCTTTAAATTTCATGAGTTTCACAATAAATTTCCAACTACCTGACTGCTTTTCACAATTTCCTCTGGATCTTCTCCACCCTCACTTCTTCTAACCAAAGTATATTTGGAGACTGACACTCCTCATAGGCAAAGGAAGCTTGTGTTTTTTAGAAGAACACTCACCTTGAGCTAGAATGAAATCACCACGAAGACCTTAGATATAGTAATTAGAAATTTTAGTTCAAAGTAGTATGTTACAGTGGAAAAGAGCAATGAGTTTGTGGAGAGGGATATAATGAGAAATGAATGTGATATAAAAATAAAAGAAACCAATCAAATAAGAGCTTGGCACCTGATGGTCCTGCTGGAGATAAAATGTCTTCTAGCCAAGACTATAGAAAGGAATAGATAGGTCACACAGTGATGGAGAAAAAAAAGTTAAGAAGGATTTTCCCCCTGAGAGAAGGATGTTACTTATCTTATGGTTGATGTAAGGACAATTATTTTTATAAAGAGCATTATTGAAAAATGCCTCTGGCATCTGAATTAAAAGACCATAGCAGAGCTCACTCTTCTAATGTGGGAGAATTACCAAAGACTTCAGTTGAAGTCAGAAGTAGAAAACAGAAGCTCCACATTCTTGTGTCTACTCTACTGAGACTGTGCCTGGTAGTGTCCATCAAAGTTGTGTGAGGCAGAGACCATGTATTAAGAAGTTGGCATTCATTTAAGCAGTATCAAGGAGAATAGTATCCAACGAATACTCTTCTGATGTGTATAAGCCCCTGAGAGAAGGTTGTTGACCTTCTTGATCTCCCACCAGAAAAGTGAAGGCTTTCCACATCTATGTGGAGCAGAGTTTTGGCGTTAGATTTTCTATCTACTGCTGCCCCTGTCCCTTGAGGGAAAAAGAAGAGTAAAGTTAGTGGAGAGCAGAACTCCTATCTCTTACTGTACCATCTCCTGCTTAATCTCCATCCTCCAGAGGAAAGAGGAGTAGTAAATGGGACCTCCCATCAGATCATCTGGCTGTGTAACTTCCAACTCATAATGTGCTTGTCTCCTATCTCATCTCCAGTCATCTTGGGGAAGAGGAGTGATGCCTTCCACTCAGTGTTGAACATGCTCACACCATATCCTGATTCCTTATTACTATCCCCCTTCCACTCTCTGACCCCAAATTCCCAATGAAATACAACTCATCCCTTTTACCATTCCCTCTGGAGTGCCTGTTCTACAAGTAACAAAATTCTCTTCATCCTAATTAATTTCCTCTCCCATCCATTCCATCTTCTAGCAATCATTGATACCTGGCTTCCCCTACTGCCTAATGACATAGTCTTCTTTGTCACCCTTTTCAGTATTGGTTGCACTTTCCTTGTATCTCCTTGGCTCACTGGTTGAATTGGAGGTGTCAGAATACTCCTTGCTCCCTGTTCTACTGATACCTCTATCACTTGGTAACCTTTCCCCCTTTGAGGTCCATGATATTCCTATCTGTCACCCATTCAAAATCCCAGTAGCTATTGTGAATCCTGATCAATGCAAAAAAGGAATTCCCCTGAAGAAGTTTCATATTTCCATTAGGCCAAAAATAATGAGCATATCTTACATAATTATAACTTCAAATAGTACAAATTCAAATGCATGTGATTAGTTTGAGGGATTAATTATTTACAATAGTTGGAACCACACTGTAATTAAACCTATTTGGTTTTTCTTCATTGTCCTTTGTATCACTCACAATTTTGATTCTTCAGAGGCTGCCATGATTTGTAGTAAGAAAAACAGATGTTCCTTTGCAAGCAGTAATTTTGACATTAGATCATACTTATTCCATCTGTCATAATAAAATATAATTTGTCTATTATATTAGATCTCATCATATTATGATCAAATGAGATAATATTTTTACTTAGCACAGCACCCAGCATATAGGGTATAAAAATGCTTAGTCCTTTCCCTTCTTGCTACCCCTTTCTTTCTTATATTATAATATATATAATAATAATATAATATCCTATTATAATATATATTATAGCCTGAAGTCTAATATAAGAGAAGCTATGTCTAGAACTTGATCATAGTTCCTCTAATTTAAATATTTTTAAAAATAAACATTTATATAGTAAGTATTCATATGCCCTGAGTAGCTGGAGTAATCTTAGGTGTTCATGGCTAGGCTATGCCAATATGAAAAAATGACAATAATACAAAAATTAATTCATATTTTAATGTTATACCAATAAAATTTCCATAGGACACTTTATAGAGCTTAATAAAATAATAACAAAATATAAAAATAAAAGATCTAGAATATCAAAAGAAATGATGAACAGACATGACAAGGAAGGGGGAAAAGCACTTTCAGATCTCAAAGTATATTTATAAAGCAGGAGTCATCAAAACCTTCTGATTCTTGTTAAAGAATAGAGAGAATGATCAATGGAATAAACCAGATAAGAGCTATTCACAAACAACAGAAATCAATCACTCAGTGTTTGATCAAGAGTAAAGTGTAGGGTACCCTAGGGGGGGAAAAAAAACTCCATATTTGATTAAAAAAAAACTACTAAGCAAACTTGAAAATAGTGTGAAAGTAAATTTAAATCAGCATTTTATACCACATTCCATAATACATTCTAAATAGATGTTTGACCTTAATATTAAAAACCCTACTATAAGCATTTTGGGGATTGGAAACAGATCATACGCCTCTTACAGCTATAGGCAAGACAAATTTTCATAACTAAACAAGATTCCAAAAGGTAAAACAAATAACCTTCATTATATGAAACTGAAAAGCTTCTGCACAGAGAACTCAGGACACAAAGAGAAGTCAAATGGGGAAAAAAAAAAATCTGTATCAAATTTGTCTGATAAGAGTTTTATATCCAACCCTCACACACAGACACACACACACAGACACACACACACTCACACACACACACAGACACACACATACACACACACACTCACACACAGACACACACACATACACACACAGACACACACACAGACACACACACACAGACACACACATACACACATACTCACACACAGACACACACACATATACACACACACAGACACACACAGACACACACACACACTCACACACACATACGCGTTATGTTGTTATAGATAATGTCTGGTGTTTATGATATACGACATATAATATATAACGAATACATGTATTTGTATATACATATAACTAACATCTGTAAGTTTTTATACCTATATGTTATATATTATATTGTATATAGAGAGAATAAAATGTATACTATATAGAACTAATATGTGCATATGTAGGAATATATGTACACATAAAGGTATACGTATATATGTGTATGTGTGTGTGTATGCACACATAGGTATACATGGGTGTATACACATATACATATACATGTGTGTACACACATATATGTAGGGTGTGTTCAGGGAGGATTGATACCTTTGGTGTGATGGCTGCTGAACTTTTTTCAGGGTTGTTTTCCACCTTTAGTGTCCACCTGTTCCACTCAACTTTCACCTGTGGTTCCAATAAACTGTAGGGTGCACAGAGGCCACACCCTGGCAAAACATTTCAGCAAATGGGCTAAATCAGGTTGAAGGTAATCAAGGGGTCTCAAACCCATGAGGTAAGGCGGTGTCTACCCCAAGCATGTAAAGACTTCCCTTGGTGGGATGGGCAGATGAGAACAATTTGCTCCAACAGCCATGAAGGAAGCTGAAGCAGGGGCTGTGGAGTGCTTAGAGCTTGGTTAGACATCAAAGTCTCCAAGGTCATCCACTGCATCTTGAGTCATCACCAGTCATCTTGATTCTGTGCTGCCACTGGACTGTGATGACTGTGGAGGAGTGAGGCCAAAGACTTTGTGTGACTCTGCCTCACTTAAATCCAAGTTCTGAATGAATGAAAAGACATTACCCATACCATTTTACCATTATACCTATCTCAAAGTCCTGTGGTAACAGGCAAGTGATGAAGTAGAAGGTACCGATATGTTGGGAGCTGTAGTCACAACTCTGCACACAGTTGGCCCAGGCCATATGATTATTTCTCATTGAAAACAGCAGTGGAATTTGGCAGCCCCCTGGGTATCTGAGAAGCTTTTTAAGGATGACACTGCTCACCTCCGTGTGTGACGAAGGTGCCAGAAAAGGTGCCTAAAGATTGTCTGCTTACCCAACCCTGGCCTGATTACCACAGCAGGTGGGAAATCCCACTCTGTGGTCAAAACACAAAAAAATGTACAATATTTGTGAAGACTATTCCACTCACCATCAGCACATGGAATGTGCCCACACTTATAGACAACACAAAATCCAGTAGACCTGAAAGACGAACAGCTCTTGTTGCAAGAGAACTCAGCAGGCATCACACACAAATAGCAGCCCTGAGTGAAACCAGGTTGGCAAATGAAGGCCAACTTACTGAAGTTGGAACTGGATGTGCGTTTTTCCTGAGTGACTGCAGTGAAGGGGAGCCCCATGAAGCTGGCATAGGTTTTGCAATCAAAACTAATCTAGTCAACAAGCTGGTATGCCTGCCAAAAGGAGTGAACGACAGACTCATGACAATGAATTATCACTTGCAGGAAAACATCATGCCAGCATCATCAGTGTCTATGCTGTCACCATGATGAACCCTGATGAGGTCAAAGAAAAATCTTATTAAGACCAAGAGACCCTTATCATCAATGTGCCAAAAGAGGACAAGCTTATAATTCTGGATAACTTTAATGCTAGAGTGGGCTCAGACTACCAGACTTGGCAGGGAGTCCTAGGGAGGAATGGAGTTGGAAATAGCAACAGCAATGGACACTTACTACTGAAGACCTGTGCATCTCATGAACTTCTCATCACCAATATGGTCTTCTGTTTTCCTAAATGCAATAAAACTTCATGAATACACCTTTGCAACAAACATTTGCATGTAACAGACTATGTGATTGTAAGGAGAAGAGATGGACAAGATGTGAGAGTGAGAAAGGCAATGTGTGGTGTGGAGTGCTTGGACTGATCATAGACTTATCCTTTCCAAGCTAAATATTTGCATTCATCAACAGTGTCACCCCCGGCCCCCTCCCACTCCCAAAGCAAAATGACTACCAGAAGAATTAATGTCAACAAATTTGGATCTCTTCTCTGAGAGAAAACAGTTTGTTGCTAACTTGGAGGGAAAGTTGAACCAAGACAGTTGGGAACAGTGGAGCAAAAAAGGAATGGGCAGCTTTCAGAAATTTGGTGTATAGCATTATATTTGCTCATCTGGGTCAGAACACTCACAAACACCAAGACTGGTGAATGATGAAAATGATGGGGAAATTCAGAGGCTGCTAAATGAAAAAATGAGACCTCCACAGAGTTTACCAGAATTTCATCTATCTTTAAGACAGCAGCATTTAATTCCATCAAAAGTTAAGAATAGGGGGTGGAGACAAGATGGTGGGACAGAAGAAGGAACTTTTCTAAGCTCCTCCATGAATTCTATCACTAAACTTTAAAAAGTGAATCTGAACGGATTTTAGAGTGACAGATTCCCAGCCCAGGAAAGTGCCCATGTACTTCTGGACAGGGGGAGTGCACGGGGGCTGAACCAGCACAAACCTGAGAGCAGACTACAACAGAGTGAGAAGGAGCCCCAGCCAGTGGACTCACCCACCCCAAAGGTGATTATCAGCCATCTCACCTCAGGAGGGGGGATCAGTTGGAGCTGCGTAAGAGAAAAAGGCCAGTAGCAGAGACAGCAGATTCTCTTGGGGCTATCAGCCCACAGCCTGGAAGTTTAAAAATTGCCTATCTGAATTTCCAGAAGCCAAGATAGCAGAGAAAACACTAGCTGCTAAGATTCCCCCTCCCTGACCCAGAAAACCCAGAGATAAATGTCCCACCCAGAGTAAAATCCTGAAATAGTGAAAATAGCCTCAGGCTTAGGAGTCTGAAGTGAACGGTGGGAGGGGTCTCTCCCAACAAGCCCCACCTCAGCTGACCAGCAGGAGCTCCCAAAGCCCAGGGTGGTGGAGCCAGCAAGTGCTAACACCACAAACTCAGGTGAGCCTTAGCACCACCAGGGGAATCTGCAGACACTAGCTCTGCTGGCCACCAGCTGCACCCTGCCTGAGCTGTAGCCCAGGGGTATAGAGGAAGAAATCTGAAGAAGCAGCCAGACAACCCTTCCCCCACAGGTTACTCTGTGAGCCTAAGGATAACTCAGGGGAAACACTCAGAGTCCTGGCCTTGGCCTCAATCTAGACATCCAGAGGCTACAGCACACAAAGTCAACAACCAGACCCCTTAGCTCCCAGCCTGAGAAATCAGGAAACAGGCAATCACAATGGGAAAGAAGGAAGCTGAGAAGGGAAAAGTAAGAAAATCAATCTGATCTTATTATAGCAAGCAAGGACAACAAAATACAGAGAACAACATGAACTCTATACTCATACCTGAGACCACAGAAGGAAATATCAACTGGTCTTAGGCCCAAAAAGCATTCTTGAGGGAGCTCAAGAAAGATTTGAAAAGCCAAGTTAGAGAGGTAGAAAATAAATTTAAAAAGATAAAATTGGAAAAAAAAAATCTCATTGAAGAAAACAAACCCCTAAAAAGTAAAATTTGTGAACTGGGACAGGAGGTACAAAATCTAACTGGAGAAAATACCTCCCTAAAAAAGGAGCTTCAAAAACTAACTGAGGAAAATAATTCACTAAAAATTAGAAGCAGCCAACTTTACCCCCCCCCTTTTTTTTAAAGTCAGTAGGAGGGGTAAAGAGGGGATAAAAAGGGGTGGGGTTAGAAGGGAAGGAAATAGTAGTAAGGGGAAAGGATAGGTAAAGAGGGGTGGTCACAGGGAAGGAATACTGAGGGGGGTGGTGGTCAAAAGGAAAACTCTTAAGGAGGGGAAGGGAGAAGGAAGAAAAAAAAAACATAAACAGGGGAAGGAATAGGATAGAGGGAAAGACACAGATAGTAATCATAACTGTGAATGTGAATGGGATGAACTCTCCCATAAAACAGAGGTGCATAGCAAAATGGATTGAAAGCCATAATCCTACAATATGCTGTCTAAAGGAACACATTTGAAACAAGGGGATATGCACAGGGTAAAGGTAAAAGACAGGAGTTGAATATATTATGCTTCCGCTAAAGTAGAAAAAGCAGGGGTAGCAATACTTATCTCAGATAACACAAAAGCAAAAATAGATTTAATGAAAAGAGATAAGGAAGGAAACTATATCCTGCTAAAAGGCACCATCAAAAATGAAGCAATATCATTACTTAACATATATGCACCAAGCGGCATAGCATCCAGATTCCTAGAGGAGAAGTTAAGGGAATTAGAGGAAGAAATAGATAGCAAAACTATACTAGTGGGGGACCTCAATCTCCCCCTCGATGAACTTGATAAATCTAACCTCAAAATAAACAAGAAAGAAGTTAAGGAGGTAAATAGAATTTTAGAGAGGCTAGATATGATAGATCTCTGGAGAAAACTAAATGGCAATAAAAAGGAATATACTTTCTTTTCTGTAGTACCTGGCACATACACAAAAATTGACCATGTACCAGGGCATAAAAACCTCACAATTCAGTGCAGAAAGGCAGAAATATTAAATGCATCATTCTCAGATCATGATGCAATAAAAATCATATGCAATAAAGGGCCATGGAAAGATAGACTAAAAAACTAATTGTAAACTAAATAACTTAATCCTAAAGAATGAGTGGGTCAAACAAGAAATTATAGAAACAATCAGAAACTTCATTCAATAGAATGACAACAATGACACAACATACCAAAACTTGTGGGATGCAGCAAAGGCAGTTCTTAGGGGAAGTTTTATATCCCTGAATGCATACATGAATAAATTAGAAAAAAGGGAGGTCAATGGATTGGCCATACAATTGAAAAAAACTAGAAAAAGAACATATTGAAAATCCCCAATTAAATACTAAATTAGAAATAATGAAAACCAAAAGAGAGATTAAGAAAATTGAAATTAAGAAAACTATTGAATTAATAAATAAAACTAAGAGCTGGTTTTATGAAAAACCAATAAAATTGATAAACCTTGAGGCAATATGATAAAAAAAGAAAGAAGAAAACCAAATTATGAGTATCAAAAATAAAAAGGGTGAATCTACCACCAATGAAGAGGAAATTAAAACAAAAATTAGAAATTATTTTGCCCAATTGTATGCACATAAATTTGACAATCTTAATGAAATGGATAAATATTTACAAAAATATAAGTTGCTCAGATTAACTGAAGAGGAATTAAATTACTTAAATAACCCCATCTCAGAAAAAGAAATTGCACAAGCCATCAGTGAACTCCCTAGGAAAAAAGTCTTCAGGGTAAGATGGACTTACTAGTGAATTCTGTCAAACATTTAAAGAACAATTGCTTCAAATACTCTACAAACTATTTGGGAAAATTAGTGAAGAAGAAGTCCTACCAAATTCTTTTTATGGCACAAATATTGTACTGATACCTAAATCACAAAGAAACAAAATGGAGAAAAAAAATTATAGACCAATTTCCCTCATGAATATGGATGCAAAAATTTTAAATAAAATATTATCAAGAAGACTATAGTAACTTATCACAAGAATAATACACTTTGATCAGGTAGGATTTATTCCAGGAATGTAAGGATCATTCAATATTAGGAAAACCATTAGTATAATTGATCATATCCACAATAAAAGTAGCAGAAACCATATCATTATTTCAATAGATGCAGAAAAGTCTTTTGACAAAATACAACATCCATTCCTGTTAAAAACACTAGAAAGTGTAGAAATAAATGGAGTCTTCTTTAAAATAGTACGTAGCATCTATTTAAAACCATCAGCAAGTATTATATATAATGGGGATAAGCTAGAAGCATTTCCAATAAGATCAGGGGTGAAACAAGTATGTCTGCTATCACCCCTTTTATTGAATCTGGTACTAGAAATGTTAGCAGTAGCAATTAGAGAATAAAAAGAAATCAAAGGAATTAAATTAGGCAAAGAAGAAACTAAGTTATCACTCTTTGCAGATGATATGATGATTTACTTAGAGAATCAAGTAAAAATCTACTTGAGACAATAAATAAATTTGGCAAAGTTGCAGGATATAAAATAAACCCACATAAATCCTTGGCATTCCAATATATTTCTAACAAAATCCAACAGCAAGAGATAGAAAGAGAAATCCCATTTAAAGTTACTGTAGACATTATAAAATATTTGGGAATCTATCTGCCAAAACAAACCCAGGACCTATATGAACACAACTACAAAACACTTATCACACAAATAAATTCAGATCTAATTAATTGGAAAAACATCAATTGCTAATGGCTGGGTGAAGCTAATGTAATAAAAATGCCAATTTTATCTAAATTAAATTACGTATTTAGTGCCATACCAATCAATCTACCAAAAAAATTACTTTATAGAGCCAGAAAAAATAGTAACAAAATTCGGATTTGGAAGAACAAAAGGTCCAGAATATCAAGGGAATTAATGAAAAGAAATGCTAGCAAAGGTAGCCTTGCCATACCAGATTTCAATCTGTATTTTTTTTAAGCAATTGGGGTTAAGTAACTTGCTCAAGCTTACACAGCCAGTTATTTCTGGGTGTGGTGCTGAGCATCTGAGCCCAGATTTGATCCCCAGGTCATCCCAACACTGGAGCCAGTGCTCTTACTCGCTGAGCCACCCGGCTGCCCTTAAGCAATTGGGGTTAAGTAACTTGCTCAAGGTTACATGGCCAGGTGTTTCTGGGTGGGTACTAAGTGTCGGAGCCCAGGATTCAATCTCCAGGTCATCCCGACACTGGAGCCGGTGCTCTTACTCGCTGTGCTACCTGGCCTCCTCTCAATATGTATTATACAGCAACAGTCATCAAAACTACTTCGTACTGGCTGAGGAATAGATTAGTGGATCAATGGAATAAATTGGATACATGAGACACAGCAGTCAATGACTATCGTAATCTACTGTTTGATAAACCCAAAGACCCCAGTTTTGGGGATAAGAACTCATTATTTGATGAAAACTGCTGGAAAAACTGGAATACAGTATGGCAGAAACTGGGCATAGACCATTATCTAACACCATATACCAAAATCAAGTCTAAATGGGTGTACAATCTAAGTATAAAGGCTGATACTGTAAGCAATCTGGGAAACAAGGAATAGTTTACCTGTCAGATTTATGGAGAAGAGAAGACTTTATGACCAAACAAGAATTAGAGACCATTGTAAAATACAAAATGGATAATTTTGATTATATTAAATTGAAAAATTTCTATATAAACAAAGCCAATGTAACCAAGATAAAGAGGGAAGTGGGAAATTGGGAAAGAATTTTTACAACCAGGGTCTCTGATAAAGGGCTCATTTCTAAAATATATGGAGAATTGAGTCAAATCTATAAGAATACAAGTCATTCCCCAATTGATAAATGGTCAAAGGATATGAACAAGCAGTTTTCACAGGAAAAAAATTAAAGCTATCTATAAGCATATGAAAAAATGCTTGAAATCACTATAGATTAGAGAAATGCAAATCAAAAGAACTTTGAGGTACCACATCTCACTGGTCAGATTGGCTAAGATGACAAAACAGGAAAATGACAAATGCTGGAGAGGATGTGGAAAAATTGGAACACTAATGTATTGTTGGTGTAGTTGTAAACTTATTCAAACCATTCTGGAGAGCAATCTGGTACTATGCACTAAGGGGTATAAAAATTTCATACCCTTTGAAGCATCAATACCACTTCTAGGGTTGTATCCCGAAGAGATCATAGAAGTGGGAGGAAGACCCATTTGTACAAAAATATTTCGAGTAGCTCTTTTTGCAATGGCAAAGAATTTGAAATTAAGGGAATGCCCATCAATTGGGGAATGGCTGAACAAGTTGTGATATATGAATGTAATGGAATAATATTGTGCTATAATAAATGAGGAGTAAAAGGACTTCATATTTACCTAAAGAGCTTTATATGAACTGTTGCTGAGTTAGAAGAGCAGAACCAGGAGAAATTTGTACACAATGATAGACACAATGTATGTGTGATGACCAACTTTGATTGACTGGACTCTTCTTAGCAATGCAGCTTTAAATTTATTATTATTATTATTATTATTTTTTTTTGCAGGGCAGTTGGGGTTAAGTGACTCACTCAAAGTCATACGGCTAATAATTGTATCAAGTGTCTGAGGCTGGATTTGAACTCAGGTCTTTCTGACTCCAGAGGCTGGTGCTCTATTCACTGCACCACCTGGCTGCCCCAAGCCATATAGATTTATAAGACAACTCCAAAAGACTCATGATGGAGAGAGATGTCTACATTCAGAGAAAGAACAGAGTTTGAATGCAGATTGAAGCACACTATCTGCTCTCTTTTTCTGGTTTGGTTTTATTTCCTCTTTCCCATTGTTCATTCCATCCATTACAATACTTTTTTATGACCTAATGTCTAATGTGAAAGTATTTGTAAATCCTATACTTGATTGCATGCCCCCATAGGGGAGGGGGGGGAGAGGAGAAGGAAGGGAGAAAATCTGAAACTCAAGGGATTGTGGAACTGAATCTTGTAAACTAAAAGTAAACAAACAAATTAATAAAGACCCTCTCCCCCCACCGAAAATAAAGTAAAGTACAAGCAAAGCTTAGAGAGATGCAGGATTCCTGACTCTCAAGTAAGAACCTAATTCCTACTCTCTTAAGTAAGAAGGCAGATGAAATTCAGTTTTATATTGACAGTAACAATCCAAAGCACTTTTTGATGCCCTGAAGGTTATTTATAGACCAAACACTTATTGTGCTTCACAACTTCTCAGTGCTGACAGAGCCACATTGATTATTGATAAGGACATGATCATAGAGAGATGGGTTGGACACTTTCATAGTGTTCTCAACAGACCATCATCAATTAATGCTGAGGCCATTGACTGCTTACCTCAGGTTGAAGTCAATCTCTCCCTAGCTGAAGCTCCAACTGAAGAAGAGGTTTTGAATGCCATTAGACTCCTTTCATATGGCAAAGCACCTGGTGCTGATTCTATTCCAGTTGAGATTTACAAGGTAGGGGGTTTTTTGCTCATACAAAAACTGATTGAAATTTTCCAGATTATATGGCAAGAGATTATCTTCTAGAAGACAAGGATGCCTCCATTGTCCATCTCTATAAAGGTAAAAGAAATAAATTGTCTGTGACAAACATGGGACAGCGGGGGTGGGGGGCCTCTCTCTTAGTCATTGCTGGCAAGATTCTTGCCAGAGTCCTCCTTAATAGGCTGATCCTTCACCTGGAAGATGGTCATCTCCATGAGAGCTAGTGTGGCTTCAGAAAGGGCTGAGGAACAGTCAATATGGTATTTGCTGCCCAACAACTCCAGGAGAAATGTCAGGAGCAGATGAGAAGTCTGTATACAACTTCTGGAGATCTGACCAAGGCCTTTGATACTGTTAGTCATGAGGGTTGGAAAATTATGTCAAAATTTGATTGCCGGGAGAAACTCATCAGCATTTGACATCAATTTCATGACGGCATGCTTGCCTGGGTTCTAGATAATGGACGATGCTCTTGTGCCTTCCCAGTAACCAAATGAGTGAAAAAAGGCTGTGTGCCTGCTCCGTGCTTTTTAGCATGATGTTTTCAGTCATGTTGTAGAATGTTTTCAATTTGGATGAACATGGCATAAAGGCCAGCTACCACACTGATGGTAAATTCTTCAATTTGAAAAGGCTACAAGCCAAGACCAAAGTGGAGGGACTGTTGGTACATGATTTCCTGTTTGCAGATGATTGTGTACTCACTTCAGCCTCTGAAGCTGAGATGCAACAAAGTATGGATCAATTCTCTGCTGCTTGCACTAATTTTGGTCTAACAATTAACACCAAGAAAACACAGGTGCTCCATCAGCCACTACCACACCATCCATACATGGAACCATCAGTTACAGCCAATGAAGAAGTTGTGAATGCTGTGGATAAGTTTACTCATCTTGGCAGTGTAGTTTGCAGGGATGTACACATTGATATAATGAGGTTGACATGCATTGCCAGAGTTAGCTCAGTGTTTGGGAGAATCCGAAGGAAAGTATGGGAGAGAAGAGGTGTTAGACTGTTTACCAAACTGAAGGTCTATAGAACCATTGTGCTGACCTTATTGTTGTGTCCCTGTAAAACCTGGACAGTCTACCAGTCAGTGCCATGCCAGGAAACTGAATCACTCACATTTGAATTGACTCAGGAAGATTCTGAAGATCACCCAGCAGGATAAGGTACCAGACACTGAGGTCCTTACTCAAGCTAAACAGCCAAGCATTTCAAGCGCTGCTTCAGAGAGCACAACTCCAATAGGCTGGCCATGTTGTTCAAATGCTAAACACATGCTTGCCAAAAAGACTATTTTATGGAGAACTCATACAGGGCAAGCATTCACATGGTAGTCAGAAGAAGTGATACAAGGACACTCTCAAGGTCTCTCTCAAGAACTTTGAAATTGATTGTGTGACATGGGAGACACTGGCACAGGACCACTTAGCATGGTATGCCCATATCAGGAAAGGTTCTGTGCTCTATGAGCAAAGCAGAATTGAAACCTCTCACAGGAAACACAGAGTATGCATATTTAGAGAATCCATCCCAAATGTTCACATGGACTATTTGTGCCCAACCTGTGGTAGAGCATTCCAACCTCATATTGGTCTGATCAGCCACAATCAGACACGTTGAAACGTGATTTTAGCATAATGATGTCATTTTGGTCCTCTTTGAGAACAAAGGATAACAACCAAACTAACCAAACGTGTATGTATATGTATGTATGTATGTATGTATGTATAAAAACATTTTGGTGATACAGCGAATAGAATGCCAAGGCTGGAGTCAGTAAGACTGATTTTCATGAGTTTATACCTGGCCTCAAATACTTACTAGCTCTGTCACCCTGGGTGAGTCCCTTAATACAAGTGAAACAACTGAACAACAACAAAAAATGTATATGTAATTATATATATGTAACTAATCTGTGTATGTATATATAGATGCATATACATGTGTATATACTGTGTGTGTATATATACATACACAAATATGCATATGTATATACCTACACACATATATACATACATGTACAAACTAATTGCCATTCCCCAATAGATAATGGTCATGAACAAATAATTCTCAAAAGAACTGCAAAGTATTCATAATAAATGGTCTAGATCACTAATAATAAAGGCAATATAAATCAAAACAACCTTGATGTTTCAACTCATGCCCTATAAATGGGCAAAAATGCCATATTTTAATATGGCTATAGTCAATGTTGCAGGGGTTGTGGAAATATATGCACATTAACACATTTTTGGTGGAGTTGTGAAGTGGTACAGCCATTTTGGAAAACTATTTGGAATAATATAAATAAATTGACCAAAATGTCCATATCCTTTGAATCAGATACTCCATTCCTGAGTCTATATCCCAATGAAGTCATTGATAAGAGAAAAAGAAAAGGTTTTATATACTCCAAAATATTTATAGCAGTAGTTTTTCTGACAGGTAACAATTTGAAGCAAAGTAGTGCCATCAATTGGTGAATGGCTAAACAAATTGTGGTGCATTAATGTAATGGAATACTACTATGCCATAAGATATGATGTGTGTGAAGAATACAAAGAAGCATGAAAAGATTCTTATAAAATGATCCAGACTGAAGTAGAGCTGAGAAAACAACATACATAGTAATTACCACAATATAAATGAGAAGAACAATGACAAACCAAAAAAAATAAAAAATGATTGTAACAAAATTATAAAGGTGAATTGAGACTTGCATGAAGAGTTAAGAGAACACATCCCCTAGCCTACCCTTTCATGGAGGTAGGAGGTACATATTATACATTGCTCATGCTTTTACACTTTTTAAACATATCTATTGGTTGTCCTGACTTTTTTTTTTCTTTTCAAAAATGCTATTTGTCATATGGGATAGCTCTCTGGGAGGGGAAGAATACATAGGATACTGTGGCAATGTAAGAAACAGAAAATATCAATAAAATATATGAAAACTAAAGAAAAATAACTATATAAATGATTATCCACTTTCTATTGAACAATTTCTGATGATGGGAAACTCTGTTTTCCCAGGCAATTATTCTACCTCTGGACAGGAAGTGTTTTTTAGGCACACAGGGATGGAGGCTTATCCAGAGCCCACACTTGGTCCTAGTAAACTGGTTCATAAGCTCTCTGCCCAGAGATGATAAGACAGTCAGATAAAGAGTCCAAAGGAGATTACAGGTGACCCTTTGCTGGAACTCGGTATAATTGGTACTGATTAGCAACTCTATTGCCCATAACCAGTTTGGGTCACAGTTCCAAAATAGAGAGGAGTGCTAGTGGTCAGTAACAAGGGAGCAGGGGCTCTGGTCACATTTCAAGGCAAAGAGATTTACTTGTACATGTAGCTACAGGGGACCAGGGACTGGGTAAACACCAGAGTATAGACCAGGAGAGCAGTCACCACAGCTGTCCTAGGCTCTCACCATCTTGGAAGCACCCAAAGCTTGCAGATTTCCCCAAACTAGCTCTGAAGACAGCATGAAAAAGCTTGCAGTTTGTGACAGTACTGCCCCATGTCACATGAGTACAATCCAACTTTAACACAAATTTCCAAGTAAAGAAACAGTCTGGGAAAATGAGCAAACAACAATAGCAAAAAAGAATTTGATCATAGAAAGCTATTTGGGTAGCAGGGAAAACCAAGACAAATTCAGAAGAAGACAACAATGTGAAAACAGCTACATGAAAAGACTCAAAAAATGCTAATTGGACAAGCGCAACAAGAATTCCTGGAAGAGTTAAAAAAAGAGATAAATGTGACAGAAGAAAAATTGGGAAAAGAAATGAGAGTGATGCAAGAAAAGTATGAAGATAGAATTAATATCTTGGTAAAACATTAAAATATTGCAGAAAATAACTTAAAATAAATCAAACAAACCAAAAACCAGAATTGGCCTAATGGGAAAAGAGGCACAAAAATTCACTGAAGAAAAGAACTCTTTAAAAAGCAGAATTAATCAAATGAAAAAAGAGGTTAGAATAACTCTGAAGAAAATAATTCCTTAAATATTAGAATTGGGCAAATGGAAGCTAATGACTCCTTGAGGTAACAAGAAACAAGAACTAAGTTAAAACAATGAAAAAAATTGAAGAAAAAGTGAAATATCTCATCAGAAAAAAACCAACTGATTCAGATTAAGGAGAGATAATTTAAAAATTATTGAACTACCTAAAAGACATGATCAATAAAGAGCTTAGACATTGTATTTCAAGAACCTATCAAGGAAACTGCTTTGTTATCTTGGATCAAGAGGGTAGAATAGAAAAAGAAAAAAATCTACTCATCACCTCCTGAAAAAGATCCCAAAATGAAAACTTCCAGGAATATTATAGTCAGATTCCAGAGCTCCCAGGTAAAAGAGAAAATATTGTAAGTAGTCAGAAAGAAACAATTCAAATATTGTGGAGTCACAATCAGAATCACATAAGATTTAGTGACTTCCATGTTGAAGGAACAGAAGGCTTAGAATATCATATTCTGGAAGGCAAATAATCTAGACTCACAACCAAGAATAACCTACTCAACAAAACTAAGTATAATCTTTTAGTGGGCAAAAAAATGGATATATAGTGAAATAGAGGACTTCCAAGCATTCCTGATGAAAAGACCAGAGCTGAAAAGAAATTTGACATTGAAACACAAGACTCAAAGAGGAAAATAAAAAGTTCATATGGAAGAGTAATCATAAGGGACTAAATAAAGTTAAAGTGTTTATAAATCAGAAGATGATTCTTGTAATTCCTAAGAAGTTTATCATAATTAGGGTAGTTAAAAAATACATTTACATAGATAGAGATTATTTGCCAATTATCTTGGAATGATTTTCCCCCACCCACCAGAAAAAAAAATGGAGTGAGAAAGAGCAATTCACTGGGAGAAGGGGTAAGGGAGAGGTAGAATGGGAAGAAGAGTAATGAAGGAAGAAGTGGAAAGCATGTAACAGGAGGGACTGCTTCTAGACTTTTAGTACTGTAGGCCCAGAGACCAGACAAGTCCCTGTCCTTTTTCTAAGAACCTGAGAAAAAGAAACCATTGACAACAGGGCTCATATAAAAACTTAAGAAGTTATTAGAAGCTATTTTTGTTGTTTGCTTTCATTTAATATCAAATGGCACCAAGGGATAATTTGCCAAAAGGAAGGGACAATTTCTTGGTATGGAAATGAACTATTTCAGAATAAAATTAAGGCTATCACACTAAATATCACTTAACACCATCTTCCCAAAGGGTTGTCATGTGTTTGACAAGTGAGATAAAGGCATCTCACATTTGATGTTATTTCCCCCAGGGTTAGGACTAGAAACAGTTGACATATGGTAGTCTCTTGATTTTATCTTTCCCAGTTCCCTGCCTTTCTATCTCCTATCTTCTTCTGATCCTTTCCTTTGTCTTTCTTGTTTCTTCCCCTCCATTCCCTTGTTTTAACTTTTTCAAATCTCAAGCATATTTTTCTCCCTTCTACCCCCACTCTCAATTGAAAAAGAAAGGAAACAACAAACATAACAATTATCCATGGTCAGGCAAAGCAAATTCCTATATTGACCATGTTTAAAAAATATGTATCTAGTTCTAGTTACCATGATGAGGGCAGGCTGCTCTGGGGCCAGGAGTACCTACTATTCCTCTCTGAACACAGCTGAACTATCCCTCAATTGAATTGGTCACATGATCTATTGAATGTACCAATGCAAAAAAAATATGTCAACTGGTGGATAGTATTTTTTTTTCATTGTTCCTGTAGAATCATGGTTGATCATAGTGTTGATTAGAGTTTTTAAATCTTTCAAAATTGTTTTCTTGTTTGTGAGTCTCTCAAGAATACTCAAATCTTTGCCTTCCTGCAAAGCTTCACTGAACTTGGCCACCCAACTCAATGTATCTGGATAGCTGGAAATTAGAGAGAATACTCCAGGCACCAAAATTACCTACAGAAATTTTTGTGACTTCCACCACCACCATCATGAGGGCAGCAAATAACATTTTAAGATGATTACTATAGGAATATTGTTATGTCAGAGCACTGTAAAGAAAACAGACCAGTCAACAAGATGCCCAAAAATTACCCAGAAGAGAGTTGGCACTGGTGGGTACCAAGTCTCCCAAAAATATTATAAGCAATAGGGGAATAATCTGATGCTACTTAGAGGTGAGTAATAGATGGAGGAGAAGATGAGCTAATTTAATTTTTTTTTTCTTTTTAGACTGAAAGCTAACCTAATTATAGGAGTGTTAATCTTTTGACCATTTAGACCAGACTTTAGTGAAGTCTAGAAATTGGCTAGCTTTTGTAGCCCCTCCCTCCAAGTTTGTCTGAAAATCTGAATCCAAGTAAACTATAGGAATGAGGGGCAAAACTGTGACAGTTAAGATATTGAGAGAGTGATAATTATGTAAGATCTAGCGGTTTGTTGAATTCTGATTTTGGAAGGCTTTTGTGATTAGGGCACAGAGGACATTCTTGGACCCATAAATATTCCAAGAAAAGCAAAGCCTTCAAAACTCCCATGGGGCAGTGGCTCGCTGAACTTGGTACTGGAAGGCAATGGGGACTTTCCCCCATAAGATACATCTTTAAATTTAAAATAATCTATGTAAATATAAATTAAAACAATCTATGTAATCTTATGCTTTTTAAAAATTGAACCATTGTTTCATTAAATGTAAAGATTTGGAGATTTCCAGATGAAAGAGAGTAGGTAAGTTTGAAACATCTATTTTGGCAGGAGGGATATTGAAGGTATATATGATGCATTGCTCTGGTTACTTTGATTTAGAGTAGGATAGACACACCCCATTTAATTGATTCTTCCTTATACTTGTTTTGGCCTGTAGGTTGTTGGAGAAACATCATCTAACTCATACACATCTACCCTCTTAATAAGGTGATTCTACTTGTTAATTTTCAGAAGAATATCAGATATTAAACTCTCTTTCCCTCTAGCTACCAAGAGTAATATCACTGTTAAAACTGATGTAATACTTTGCTATGCTTTCACCAGCATTCAAGGAATCAGACATGGTCTTTTAAAAGGAGAAACACAAAACTTTTCTATGACTAGAGTGCTTCTTTACGACATTTTCTAATAGATGTCAAGTAAAGTTTTGTTGTTTTGGGGCACAGTTTCTATGACAGTGTATTACATATATTCGATATGTACCCTTGAGGCACAGAATGAATTTCCCTTTCTCCTCAAATCTTGCCATCCTAGTAGTCACCATGATGAGGCCAAGTTGCTCTGGGGCCAGGAGTACATACTATTCCTTTCTGAACACAGCTGAACTATCCCTCAATTGAATTGGCCACATGATCTATTGAATAAGGATAGGGGCTGGTCCTATGGTGTAATTGGTAAAAGGCAGGCCTGCACAACATATGGCCTGCAGGAGCTTGCAGCCTGCCAAAGGATTTTGGGCAGCCTGTGAAAAATGTAGAGGATGTAAAGGAAAATAAAAGATGTAATGAATGCTCTGTCTGTGCTCTGCTTAACCCATCTTCCCTAGCCACTATCATGCTGGTCATGTAACTCAAAGGGTGGGTTGCCTCTGTACACTCTCTCCTGTTTGTCATGTGACCCACAGCAACCAACCACAGGCTATCTGTCTCTAGTCTGAGACAAGTATGAGTCGCATCTTTTTGCTGTGTTTTTTGGTCATTACTGGTGTTGAACAGGGACGAAGTGAGTGCAGCTATGCACCAATGAAACTGATGCTGTAATGCAATGAGCAGGGCAACAATGCTAGGCTTTCTTTTCCTCTCTTGCTGCTCGGTCGCTCCAAGTTACATGAATGTCTGGAGCTCTGTCCAAGGTCAGACACTCAGTTCAGTATTTTCTGTGTATGTGAGCAGTTGCTATGGATGTTATTTTTGTTCTAACATTAAAGATTTTGGGGTGACTTTGTAAAATGGGTGATAAAAAGAAAGGGAAGATCAAATCAGAACATAGAGTTTTTAATCCAGAGTTAATGAGTAGATATGATTACTTACACAAGAGGCAAAATGTTGTGCCTTGTTTCCCAAGAAGTAAGAGCTGTTCTGAAGGAATACAATATTCATCACCATTTCGAATCAAAACAACAGGCAAATTGGACACAAATAAAAAACAAATTAAAGTATTCAAATTGTTGAAAAATTTCAATGGAGAAAATCAGTTTTTCAAGAAAATAAACTCAGAAAATGAGGTGAGGTTAGTGCTCAGATTTCTAAAGAAAATGATTTCAAACATGATTCTGGAGTACGATAAACTGATTACTGACAGGGAGTATAAAGAATTCCATTAACCAAATATAAACAGTAAGAAAACCTGAAAAATGCATAAAATTTGTACCAATTAGCAAAGTAATTTTTAAACATTAGTGGGATTTCATGATTAATAAAAATCTTAAGTAATAAGTGCAATTAATTGATATTAATTGAAATTTCCCTTTTTGAAAATTCAGTTTATCTGCAAAATAGTTTAATCATTAATTATGCCTTTCTTCCAACAGGGGAAGTCTTCACATGCTTGGTGTAGATGTTCCCCCAACTCACCAATGGGTTTGAGACCCCTTGGTTACCCTCAATCTGGTGTAGCCCGTCTGCCAAAGTGGCTTACCCAGGTGTAGCCACCAAACATTCTAGAGCTTTTTGAAGCCACAGGTGAGAGTTGGGTGGAACAGGTGGACACCAAAGGTGAAAAGTACCCCTGAAAAGGGCAAAAGGGCTCAGCAGCCATCACACCAGAAGTAGTAGTCCCCCCTGAATACACCCTACACCTGATTCAGAAAACTGAATCGCTTCATTTGTATTGTCTTAGGAAGATTCTGAAGATCACCTGGCAGGATAAGGTACCAGACATTCAAGCTAAAGTGCCAAGCATTCAAACGCTGCTTCAGAGAGTGCAACTCCGATGGGCTGGCCACATTGTTTGAATGAAAAACATATACTTGCCAAAAAGGCTATTTTATGGATAACTCACACAGGGCAAGCATTCACATGGTGGTCAGAAGAAGTGATACAAGGACACTCTCAAGGTCTCTCTCGAGATCTTTGCCATTGATTTTGTGACATAGGATACACTGGCACAGGATCGTTCAACATGGCATACCGACATCAGAGAAGGTGCTGTGCTCTATGAGCAAAGCAGAATTGAAACAGCTCAAAAGAAACACAGGATATGCAAATTTAAAATATTCACCCCAAATGTTCACACAGACTATTTGTGCCCGACCTGTGGTAGAGCATTCCGAGCTCATATTGGTGTGATCAGCCGCAGTTGGACACATTGAAACTTGACTCTAGCATAGTGATGTCATTTTGGTCCTCTTCTAGAATGAAGGACAACAGCCAATCAATACCTTTACTCAGAAAGTGAGCCACTAAAACCCTGTCTACAGTCTGAATAAGTTCAGCCTGTTTTACCTTTGGCCCCTACCCATTGCTAAGCTGTGCAGGTATGGTATAGAAAATTCCCTTCAACAATGCAGATTGTCCATTTCTCTGAAGTTTATGATTTCAGTGTCACACAGAGCACTGAGAGGTTAAGTGATTTACCCACAGTGATGTAATTAATCTGTATCAGAGACAGGACTGGAACCAAGATCTTCTTGGTAGGATCATGGTCTAGCACACAGAAGTGTCTCTCTACAAAATATATGACCTTAAAAATACTTGATATTTTCATTTTATTATTGATTTTTCCCCTTTTTAACAACAGCTAATAATAATTTGTTGTTCAGTTGTTTCAGTCATGTTTGACTCATCATGACTCCATTTGAGGTTTTCTTGGCAAATATTAGAGTAGTTTGCCATTTCCTTCCCCAGCTCATTTTACCGATGAGGAACCTGAGGCAAACAGGGTTAAGTGAGTCATGAAGTTAGCAAGTGTCTGAGGCCAGATATCAATTCAGGAAGATGAGTCTTCCTGATTCTAAGCCCAGCATTCTGTCTACTGCATCATCTAGCTGCCCATTATATAATAAAAAAAAAAAACAAATAATAACAGTGAACATTTCTATAGATCTTACTGTGTGTGAGGCACTGTGCTAAATGTGTTACAATTATTTTATTTGACCCTCACAACAGACTTGTGAGGTAGGTGCTATTATTATCTCCATTTTACAGATGAGGAAACTGAGGTAAAGAGAGGTTATATGATTTGCACAAGGTAAGATTTGAACTCAGATCTTCTTGGTTCTAAGCTCAACACTCTATCCACTGAACAACCTACCTACCCCATTTTTATAGATGAGAAGACAGGTTGTGATTTGACCACTGCCATCAGAGTCAATAAGTGTTAGAGGAAGGGTTTGAATCCATATCCTCTAGACTCCGGGTCCAGCCCCTTTCACCATGATTCCACACCTCTTCCATTATTTAGCATTATTTACCTGTATAGTATCTACCTCACTGGATTGCTCTGGGGCTCCAATGAAAGAATGAAAAGAAAATTAA
Organism: Petaurus breviceps papuanus; assembly: GCF_028583685.1. NCBI lineage: Eukaryota > Metazoa > Chordata > Mammalia > Diprotodontia > Petauridae > Petaurus > Petaurus breviceps. The sequence goes on from NW_027185655.1 coordinate 76,679,688, forward strand.
AATGTCAGCAATTATTATTACTTGTCATCTTTATTTTGGGAATTGAACCATGGGGACTGTGCTATACAATTTTATGATACTTTTATGGAAGCCATCAAAATAAAAAAAGTAGAATTCAATAACTCTTCATGCTTCCAAAAAAATGTCGGATAATAGCAGTGCCTCCCCCTCATACTTGGCCCATTGAAGACTTCCATTTATCAGGATTCTGGCCAATGTGTGCCAGCACATGCTTAACTACAATGTTGGGTTGCAAATCATATATTGGTTGCACTCTATCTGAAACTACTGATCTTTTTGTGTGCTCTCTTGTCTTGATAGGGCAAGTTGTGTCTGATTCCTTGGGCACAGCACAACTTGGTTCCTTTTTATGAGTGAGGGCATTGATACTTTCCCCTCACTTTAGCAGGGCAGATTGGGCTGGAATTTTTGAGACCACTGGCCTAATTGTCCATGCTTATTTTCTGCTGTAAGGTTGCTTCATATCTCTTAGGAATATGAAACAAAGTCTTCAGCTGAAACCATTGCCTTTCACAGAAATAATCCCCAAATTTACTCCAGACAGGGTCTGGTAGATACAGATCATAAACATTAACTTCAAAGCCTTTTTCTACAGTCTAATTATCTGCATCCTTTAATATTGGGTCAAGAATAGAAATAGCATAAACTCTGTAGTTGAGGGCTTATAACTCAGAGAACAATCTCAATTTTCAATGGTAATTAGCAATTTTCCTGCCATGCAAGGACATTATCTGACTTATCCCTTAGTCCTCAGGTACTGGCAGTCTCTGCTGCAGCTACTTGTACACAATACTGTTTTTCAGTTCAAACAAAGGTCTTTGAAAAGAAAAGAGCTTTCACTAATTTTCTTGCCACAATAGCTTGGAAATTGAACACATCAAAGTTCAGAATTTTTAATTTTGGTACACACAAGATGCTCTGAGCATCGAATTTCAGACTTATAATTGCATTTGCTACAGTTGGATTTATAAAGCCATTCTGTCTAACTATGAAAAGAATGCAATGTGCAAATGGGGGTGATTAAGTTGTTGTAATGGTGCCTGAGCAGATTCTGGGATCCTAGAGACAGTACTGCCCAAAGGCAAGTAAGCAAATATGGCATACACATAAACCTCTCCCCAGAAAGGCCTTGAGCAGCTTAGTGAACACCAGGGATGTTAATAAGCAGTTTGGAGGTACCAGAGACATCACAGTCAAATTACGTTGAGAAGAAAGAATCTGAACTGCATCCCCCTATCCTGAATAAAATCTTCTCATGGCCCTTCAACTGTATACTTCTGGAAGCAGCTTGGCTTTATAAAGTGCTTAGTTGAAGAAAAGTGATGATTGAAAACATCGAGCTCAGTAGGCATGGGGATTGAGAGAGACTGGTGTGTGATGTAATGTCAGAGTTTGCTACTCAGGTTGTTTGTTGAAGTTAAATTGAAAATGCAATTGCTTTATGTTCTTGCTAAACAATGTGAAAAACTGCAAGGAGACAAGAGCCAAGGTGTTTTCAGTGTAGAAGACTTTACAAGTTAACAATGTTCTCCTTTCCTAGCAATTAAGACTGACCTTGACAGCTTTGGGAATTAGGAAAGGAAGTAGAGTAGAATAATTAGGTTTACCAGGAGGTAGGGGGACAATGCCACTCCACCTTGCCTGGGCTTTTAGCTGGGTGGGGGGAGGGGAAGGTACCAAGTAAGGAAAAGTTTTCCTGGGGACCAGAGGAAAATGCCCCACCCACTGCAGGATAGTAGGTGTAGCAGCTGGGAACATCATCTACTCATGAAGAGATATTCACCTAGTGCTCCTGGGCTACAAAGAGGTCAGAAGTATCTATTAAGAAGACTTGTCCTATATTCAATGAAATAGAGGACTTCTGAGTATTCTTGATGAAAAAACCAGAGCTGAATAGAAAACTTGATCTTCAAAAACATGAAAAGGTAAACAGGAAAGAGAAATCATAAGGGACTTATTAAAGTTGAACTGTTTATATTCTTATATGGAAAGATATATGTATATGTATATATGTAGGGGTGAGAGAGGAATATACTGGGAGAAGGAAAAAGGGAGAGGTAGAATAGAGTAAATTATCTCACACAAGAGTCAAAAAAAGCTTTTACACAAAGTGAAGGGGAAGAGAGAGGAGGTGAGAGGGAATGAGTGAACCTCACTCTCAGATTTGGCTTGAGGAGGGAATAACACACACGCTCAACTGGGCATGGAAATCTATGTTACCCTACAGGAAAGTAGGAGGGAAGGGGATAAGAGAGGAGGGGAAGATGGAAGGGACATCAAATGGAGGGAGGAGGTAATCAGAAGCAAACTTTTTTTAGGAGTTCCAGGGTCAAAGGAGACAATAAAATAAATGGGGGATGGGCTAGGATGTTGGGAAATATAGTCTTTCACAGCATGACTGTTATGGAAGTGTTTTGCATGGCTGCACATGTACAGCCTATATAAAATTGCTTGCCTTCTTAATGACAGTGGATGGGGAGGGAGGAAGGGAGAGAATATGGAATTCAATTTTAAAAACTAATGTTAAAAATTGTATTACATGCAACCAAGAAATAAGATATACAGACAATGGCATATAGAAATCTATCTTGCCCTCCAGGAAAATAGAAGAGAAGTGTGTGTGGGGGTGTTAGAAGGGAGGTCAGATTGGGGAAAAGGGTAATCAGAATGCACAACGTCTTGAGGTGGTGGGAGGGGAGAGATGCGGAGAAAATCTGGAACTCAAAATCTTGTAAAAGTGAATGTTGAAAACTAAAAATAAATTAATAATAAAAAAGAGCTGTCTTATTCATCCTTAAAACTTAGGGAACACAGAATGGAAAATATGCATTATATGGCATCTCTCCATAGAACATCATTTGTGAATACCTGAAAATACAATAAGCCATTTTAGAACTGAGGACTCAAAAGTATACTTAGAGAGATGAATCAATGAGCAATCAATATAAACCCATTTAAAGCTGAATTCCATGTTTATGTTAAAAAAAGATAAGGAACTGAAAAGCAAAAACAGTTATCCCACAAGTACAGTAGCTATTCCAAAGCCTTCTGAGAGTATTTATTTGTTTTGAACATAATTAAAAAAAATTGTAATGTCCTCTGAAGTCTAAATTGAAAGCACAGTGTTGCTTCCTTTGAATGTCTCTCAGGTACTACTCGGGCTGTTGCTATCCCACAGCTAGCTGAAAACAACTGACCAGAAGACTTTCAGTTCTATCACCATAGTATCTTTCATAGCTATTTCATTTCTATGCAGCTGGCAACTTCTCTAGTACAGGCCCTCATTACCTTATACCTGTATGATTTTAATAGCCTTGTAATTGGACTTCTTATAATTATGTCTCCCTCCCCCAGTCCATCTTCCATTTAGATGCCAAAATAATTTTTTTTTTGGAGGCAACTGGGGTTAAGTGACTTCCCCAAATTCACATAGCTAGCAAGTTTCTAAGGTTGGATTTGAACTCAAGTCTTCCTGATTCCAGGGCTGGTACTTTATCTGTGCCACCTAACTGCCTTTCCAAAATAATCTTTTTAAAGCACACGTCTGACCCCATAACTTACCTAAAGTTAATCGGTTGTCTGTCAACAGTCAACAAGCATTTATTAGGCATTTTTGTTGTTTTTGTTGTTGAGTCACTTCCAACTTTTTGTGCTTTTGTCAGATACTGGAATGGTTTGCTATTTCCTTCTCCAGTGGCAAACAGAAGGCAAGTGACTTGCCCAATGTCACATAGCTATGAAGTGTCTGAGGCTGGATTTTAACTCAGGTCTTCCTGACTCCATGTTCAGTGCCCTATCTACTATGACATGTAGCTGACCATTATGTGCCAAGCACTGTGCTAAACTTTGAGAATACAAAAAACAAGCAGAAAGACAATCTCTACCTCAAGTAGCTTAAATTCTAACAGAAGAAGACAATGCATCAAAAGGAACTGAAATGAAGGGTGAAGGTACCATGGGAAGAACAGCATGGAAAGGAATGAACATAAGGTTGACCTAAGCCTTCTCCTTAAAATGGAGGTTCTTGGAGAAGCCATCCATTCAGAGGGAGAGGCCACAAGGGAAGAAGATAACTTCCAATGTGTGAATTCCAGGTTTGGAGTAAGCTGCCAGGATGTAGACAGTTCTAAGGCGTGAGAAACTCTAAAGATCAGCTTGGAGAGGAATGAGGAAGTTTTCCCCAAATACTTCCCTATGGCAAGAAGCAGAAGATAAACATTTAACACTTTAAAAACCAAGTTGATCTCTGTTCCAGCATTAGCCTTACTGGACTTAGAGAAACCCTTTACCTTGTATGTAGATGAGAAACATGGTCAGGCTGTGGGTGTTCTCCCTCATCATCTCTGTCTCCTAGAAGCTCTAGCTTCCTTCAAAGAACAGCTCAGGGACACTCTCCTGCATAATGCATTTCCTGATTTTCCCTCTACTCTTGTTATTAACAGTCTCCATCTCGAAATTACTTTGTTTCTTCAGATATTTTGTTTTCAACTTTCTTCCCCACCCCCATCTTAGTACAGAAGGTCCTTGAGGGCTGTTATAAATGCCTTTTTTCTTTATAGTTTCTTTGTAACACAACGCCCTTTATAATAGTAGGTGTTTAATAAGTATTTGTCCTCTAGGTGGTGCAGTGGATGGAGGGCTGATCTTGGAATCAGGAAGGCTTGTCTTCCTGACTCTTCTCTCCAGAAAAGTCACCTGCGAGTCACTTCCTGATATCATGGCCATCTTTGAGAATGAAGGACAAACACAACAACAACCTTAAGGAGATGTCAGTCCATAGCTGCACACTTAGGTTAGTTTTGTTGAGCCGAAAGGAGTGAGACAAAAGATCCCTGAGAGTAAAATTGGGAAGTGGATTTTATTGCCATGGGACTGCTGGGGTCACCATACCCAGATCAGACAGTGAGTTGGCATGGACAGTGTGCCAGTTTTTAAAGTGAGTCAGGTTACTTAAGCCGAGACTACAATCAGTGATGTGACAGTGTATTTTTGAATTTTTTTCTACCCCCTCATCTTTTCTAGTCTTGACTTTGGCACTACCTGCCTGGGTGATTGGGGCAAGTCACTTAATCTCAATATAGCTCAGTTTCTCATAGGTGTCAACCTTATGTACCTTCAGTAGTTGACCACTTTGGAAGGGTTCTTAATCTTTTTTGTGTCTAGGATCCCTTTGGCAGTCTGGTGAAGCCCAGGGATCCATTCTCAGAATAATGTTTTTTTTTTTTTTTAAAGCAATTGGGGTTAAGTAACTTGCTCAAGGTTACACGACCAGTTATTTCTGGGTGTAGTGCTAAGTATCTGAGCCTGGATTCGATCCCTCAGGTCATCCTGACACTGGGGCCGGTGCTCTTACTCGCTGTGCTACCCGGCCACCCCCAGAATAATGTTTTTAAACAGATAAAATGAAACACATAAAATATAAAGGAAAACAATTATATTGAAACACAGATATACACATATGTGCACGTGTATATACATGTATATATTTTATATATGTCAATATATAAAATTTAAATGCAACATATTCAAATATGTACATATCTGCACATATTATATAGAAACCAAATATATTGAAATATAGATACACATAGGCATATTTAATTCATAGTTAAGACTTCTTAGCTAATAGTCACAAAAGCTCAAGATTCTGATCTAAAGCCAGTGTTATTTCTAGTACACCTCAGCTATCTTTTAGTAATTGAATTATTGATCTAACAAGGTGCTAGAACCTGAAAGGAATCATCTGGGTTTCTTAAAGATCTAAAGCTGGAAGGGAATTTAGAAGTTTTTTGTCCAACCCCTTCATTTTATAAATGAGAAAACAGATTCATCCGTTAAAGAATCAGATGAATAGTAAGTGGCAGAGTTAAGATTTTAATTGAGATCCTGGAATTCAAGGTTTAGCACTCTTTCCATTCCACCATAGCATTGATAATCTGCTAATTTTAATCATTCTTGTACTTTCAAACAGGTAGTTTTTGTCTATTTTCAGGGTCATTACAATTAACCCAGCTACAGCAATCCATCAAGAAGGGGCTAAATCTTAGTGGTAAGTAGTGGCAGTATAGGTTTCAAAGCTCTTAAGGACTCTATTATCAGGAGTATTACATAAATGCAACTGCATAAAATCACATAAAATCATAGTCCAATCCACCTCATTTAATAAATGAAGAAACTGAGGCCCAGGTTTTGAGTGGCAGAAACCATATTCGAACCTAATGCTTTTCCTTACCACTGGAGTGATTTTTGTTTAGATCGGCTCTGAAAGAAACAGATTTAATTTGTTGTTTTGTAATGTAAGCAAACTTGAAAAACTTCAGCAGAAATAGATGTGCAGACTGCTACATGTGTTAAAGAATCTTCTACTGCCCTCTTGTGTCAGCTTGCTTAATAAGAAAGGCACAAGGTGGGAACAAGTTTCTTAACAATGAGGACAAAATGAGAAATTTATACTCGCTAATAGGAATACTCTTGACTTTGCTATATAGAGAGTGAAAATCGTACAGAATTTTATTAAAATTACTAGAGTACTTAGGATCACAGGTCTCAGATGAGAAAGGACTCTGAGTCAATTAGTCCAACCTCCTCATATTGCAGATAAGGAAACTGAGGCTTAAAAAGGCTATTATTTGTTCACACAGATAGTAAACTTCAGAAGTAGGATTTGAATTCAGGTCCTATGACTTTTTCAGTTGTACTACACAAAAATTGAAAGAGCTAATTGTTAATTTTTCAGTGTATTTCAGTTATCTTGAGGATGAGGAAATGAGAATGAGGAAACACTACAAATCAGGGCTTGATTTAGTATTCTTGGTTATTGTCCAGACTAAAAAGTGATGGAGAAAATGTTAATAACATACAATTAAAAGCATGGCATGTATACTTTCCCCCTTCCAGGGAGCTGGTTGTTAAATATTACCAGCACAGCCTTCCTTAAACAAAACCAATTTACTACTATTCACAAATAAAATGAATTTCTATGTTATGTATGTCCACAGAAAGTTATTTGTTCCTTGCTTAGTATTCTCCTCTGTCTTGTCAATATAATAAGAAGCACTCACCTTAAAAAAAGTCACAATAACAAAGGAAAGATTGAAAGCAAAGGGAAAAGGGGATGACAGAGGATAAGATGGGCAGATAGGGTCCTAGAAGCAACAAAAATGAACTTGGACAGGCTTTGAGAGACAATGGAGGGTAGGAGGGTGCTATTTAGGGTTGATGTGGTCACAAAGAGCTGAATATGACTAAACAACAACAAAAATGATTGGTGAATAGAAATGGGAATAAAACACTTGGACGGGAGAGATAAGTTGTGATTAGAAGAGATAAATTGTGGACCTGATTTCAAATCTAGCCTCAGACACTTATTAACTATGTGACACTGGCAAGTCATTTAACTCTCACTTTCTTTATCTATAAAATGGGTATTATAATAGCTCCTATCTCCTGTGGTGGTTGTTGAGGATAAAACAATTTATTTGTAAAAGCACTTTGCAAATAATAAAACACTATATAAATGCTAGCTATCATCATCTGTTATTGTTTGTTAAGTGGCTTGCAAACCTTAATAAGGGTTATGCTGAGGGGTGGCCAGGTGGCTCAGTGAGTAAGAGCACTGGCTCCAGTGTCGGGATGACCTGGGGATCAAATCTGGGCTCAGATACTCAGTACCACACCAGAAATAACTGGCCATGTAACCTTGACCAAATTACTTAACCTTGATTGCTTAAAAAAAAAATAAGGGGTATGCTGGTGCCAGCTCTAACAGACTTGAAACAACTAACTTGTTAAGTTTTCAATGTATTTACACATTGAGAGTTGACAGACACTACATATCAGAGCTTAAACTAGTATTTTTGGTTATTGTCCAGACTTTAAAAAGTAATGGAGAAAACATTAATAACATAGATTAAAGTTTAAAATGTCATATATATACACACACATATATATGTATACATGTATGTATGTATGTATACACACATATATCCCCCCTGGAACTCATTGTTAAACATTTACCAATACAACCCTGCTTAGTGTCATATAAATAGAAATCCTAACTAGTTATTACATCTCTTTTTGAGTCAACAGATCAGATATTTCTTCCTTTTCCTCACCTCACCCCATTCCCTAAGTTCCCATAGGGTTACCTGGCACAGGATAGGCACTTAATAAATGCTCATTGACTTGACTTATTTGGAAACTTTGCTAAATTGATGTAGCTATTACAAAGCTATACTATCTCATTTCCCCGACTATGAGATTGAAGCACCAAGTTCCATGCATGCTAAATCACTCTGAGTGTGGGGAGAGAACTTCATTTAGCTTCTAGTTTTATGTTCCATCAACATGATAAAATAGGACTGTGGATAAACTGCTAGTTGCCTCATCACATTCTTGAGCTTAGTGTAGTTTTAGGCTAGAGATCCAGGCTAGAGACAATTTTACTCGGTGTCTCTTCTTATTGCTGGCATTCTGTGAAGTCCCCACTGATTTCAGACACTTTCTAGTCTGAAAAGTCTTAAAAGAGTGAGTTGGGCTCACTCTTTGATGATCCTAAAGTGGGATGACATTCAGAGGTAATGCAGAGGAGATCAAATGCCAACTCATCAAATTTTAATTGAGGAAGACATGATCAAAATTAGGAAAAATGAAGAAGTTTCTGCTTCCTGATAAAAGTTCTGTTGACCTTGAATTATTAGTGAAAATCATCTCTCATTTAAGGAACAGACTACTAAAACACCAAATGAACAAAATGCCATATTCTCATTCACATGTCGAACAATCATATAAATCAAGGATTATGTACTTGGAAATAGAAGGCACCTCAGAGGCTATATAGTCCAACCCTCTCGTTTTAAGTGATGTCTAAGTTGACCAAGAGGCTTACCCATTGTCACAAAATCACTGGAAGTAGGACTGAAGCCAAGTATTCTTGCTCGAAACCCAGTGCTCTTTTGATTATGCTCTTAATATTCGCAAAAATTCTATTAAGTAGGTGCTTTTATTATCCTCATTTTATAGATGAAAAAATAGGTTCACTTGTGTTAAATGACTTGCATAGACTCAGCTGATAAATGTCTAGGATGAGATTTTATTCTATCCACTATATCATACTGCCTCTCTATGGTATAAATCCAACCCTGAAACATGCCTGGCATTTGACAGTATAGGTTTCAGACTGAGAAAGCTTCCTCATGGTAAGGGTAGGAAAGATACAATGAAGGCTGTTGCTATGATTATATCACTCTATCTGGGAACCTGTAGGTCCCTTCCAGGCTCAGCTAAAGTTCCATATCCTACAGGAGCCTTTCCTAATTACCTCTGTTGTTAGTGCCCCTTCTCCTGAAATTTACTTTAAAAAAAATCTCTCTGCATATATGTTATTTTCTCACCATAGAATCTAAGCTCTTTGAGGGTAGGGAATGTTTTATTTTTGACTTTCTATCCCCAACATATAAGCTAGTATCGAGTACCTTATCAGTGCTTAATAAATGCATGTTCTTTTTTGTTATTGTGGTAGTGGTGGTGGTGGAGAGACAGAGTGTGTGTGTGTGTGTGTGTGTGTGTGTGTGTGTGTGTGTGTGTAGGGCACATGATCTGTCTTTTTTTGCTCTGCCTATTTTCAGTGCTTCTCCTTCCCACTGAGACAGGAGCATAGAGTACTCTATCAATAAATACACTTCCAAGAGGAGGTAGGATAACTGTAATAATGTTACTGTGGGAGACTGATCAACTAATTCCTTTTTATTCATTGTCCTAGGCCCTCCAAGAATTCTGTTTCTCAGATGACCAAAATGCCAAGCTCTCATTCACACTTTAAAATAAAATTAGCCATATGAATCAAGGTAAGTCCTTACCTGACCCGAGGAGTTGGATTGCCCATGACTCGGCATTCCAAATAAACTCTGCTCCCTTCAGCTACTTCTTGACTTCGCAATTTCTGGGTGAATTTAGGGCCAGCTGGGAGGTTCATGGGATCAAGAAGTGGTTCATGTAAGATGCCACTGCCAGACTGAGTAATGGCCTGGTTCTTCTGGCAGTAGTCATTAATGTGTTTAGTTGTAGGTAATTTAACTTCTGTCTCCATTTCTGGGTGGTCTTCAGCTGGGCTCTGACTGGCTGAAGTACTTAAGGCTGATGGCTGATTCTTTGGAGACAGGTACCCACTATCTGGTGATGAAGACTCTCCATTTAGATTTAGATTTCTTGGCTTTGCTGCCTCTCTAAATATGGAAGAGAGTTCTTCAATCAGATTAGCTGCCTTGTCACGAAGTTGGCTATGGGACCCAAGGGCCCCTTGATATACCAGTTTGGAATTAGCACTTGAGTTTACTGCCTTTGGACCATGTCTCTCAGCTTTCCGGAGGCTCCGAATGTAGCTGGGACTGGCAGTCAGCAAGGGTGAGCCGGTGGGTTTTCTCTTGGATGTAGGTGAAGAGATACTCCTGTTTTGGACGACTGGGGATTCTTGTTTTGATAAAGTCAGACTTTGAGTTGGTCTGTATCCCTGAGGCATTGTTGAAGTCATCTGCTCATCTAATTTGGCCTCCTTATGGGAAGTTTTTTCACAGAGGCTTGATGGAGAGGTTTTAAAAATGTGAGTGATTTCCTTTTCTGAATCAAAATCTTCCAATTTAGAGTTGGCTATGGCTTCTCGAGCCAGGTCAAGACTTTTGTTTATTTCTTCCTGGCTTAGAAAGGCAGATAGTTCAGTGAAGAGCTCAGCATTCCTGGTGTCTTCCTGAACATCTGATAGGCTATCATAGAAAGATTCATGGGAAATTGTCTCTGACATTTTCAAAATAGCTCTAGTGTTTACAATGTAAATACAAAGCTCTTTACAAAGCTCTCTGTTGTTTACAATGTTAAGCCCCTTTTGTGGGGAGAAAGGGAAAGTTCAGAGATACTGGAAATTCACAGCTTCATTCTTGCAGGCTGTAAGATAACATAATCTTTGTTAAAAAAATGTTACAGTAAAATAAATACTTCATTTTATCATGGAATGATTGCTCTCCAACTACAGACCACTGGTCACTAAGTTGGGAAACACATCAGAATGAGATAAGATATGTCCAATGCTCATCACTTTTTTTAAAGAATTTTTTTGTTTTCCTTAATTACATGTAAAGACAATTTTGATATTAATTTTTTAATAATTCTTGAGTTCCAAATTCCCTCCCTCCCTCCCTTCTGTCCTCCTTGATAAGGCAAGCACTCTGATGTATATTGTGCATGTGTAGTCTTAATGCTTACCACTTATCACTCTCTTTAATTTAAGATGTGTGTGGCTGATGGCAATCCAAGAGTAAACCTAGCTGGTTCTGAAGAAACTGGGAAAAAGTTTTCCATAAAGGGAGCAGTCAAGTATAGTAGAACATTTAATTTTTCCTTTTCTTTATTCATTAACTGGAATAAGTACCACTCCTTGGAATACTACCTGGCTTCTAAATAAAGGGTACCCTGTCTAATGTTAGGTGGCCAGATTCCTGTTGATTGATTTAGTGGTGCTACATTCCTCATCTGAGCCCAAACCATAAACTATACTACAGTTGTCCCAATTCTCAACTTCTTTTGGGGTCACATAGAATTTTTCTATCTTTAAGCACCTGACATTTCTCTTTTGCTTTTCATTTTGATGGTTAGCAAACAGAGCCTCCATGTGATAATAACTACCACTATTAAAAAATGGAATGGATGTCTTGGGAGGCAATGAGCTTTCTCTTCCTAGAAATCAGATACTTACTTGTCAGGAATGTTGGAGAGTAAATCCTTGTTCAGGTTTAGATTAGACTACATGGCCTTTCAGGTCCTTCCAACTCTGAGGTTGTGATTGAGAGAATGCCTCTATATATTCTACTCACCTGTGACTACTTGAGATATCTGGTTCCTTTTACTAAGGGTATTGAATGCATGAATATTGATTACACTTATGTGTTATTTTAAATTCTCACAAATGACTGGATAGCAATTTGAAAATTAATGACAATCTAGAGTGTTCTCTACAAGTTCTCTGACCCCTGGATGCTTTTACTACCATAAACAGGTATATGCAAGGCTTGAAGACTCAGAATGAAGGAAATCCAAATGATGAGCACTCTTTGAGCTTTAGAGATAAGTACATATGCAAATGCTATTTCAACAAAATCTGTTTATCTATCCGTCATTAGAGACACAGATACATTCAAGAAGCAAAATAAAAATCTTTATCCATCACCTGCTGTGTTCAGAACATTGTGTTAGGTACTGGTAGAGATAAAAAAAATTGATATAATGCATCAGCAAACATTATTAAGCACCTGCAACGTATGAGGCATTATGCTTGGTGCTGGAGGTACAAAGATAAAAATGAATTATATCCTTCTCTGAAGGAGCTTACATTCTGTTGGGGAACAAACCAAATAGGTAGATAAGTGCATATAATATATACAAAATCAATACAAGGTCATGGAGGAGCAGGGTTACAAATAGTTAAGAGGATAAGAAAGGTGACATGAGCTGAGTTTTTAAGGAAATTGGGGATTAAAAAATGTAGTGGTGAAGAAGGAATGAATTCCAGGCATGGCATACAACCAGGGAAAGGTCAGAGGACTCAAAGGATAAAGTGTTAGAAACAGCAAGAAAGCTGCTGGCTTGGGGAAGTGATAGGGAGTCACATGCAATAAGGCTAGGTATGGAGCTTGTAGACAGGTTGTGAAGGCTAAAAAATATCACGTGGAGGAGTTTTTATTTGATTATAGAAGGAATAGGGAATTCTGGAGATTATTTTCATTTATTTATTTTTTTTTGGTGGAGAATTTACATGACCATACCTGTGCTCTAGAAAAATCACTTTTAAGATTAATGGAGGATGGGCTGCAGAGGGGAAGATACTTGAGTCATGTAGGCGATATAGGAGGGCTCTTAAAAATAATCTTGAAGACAGGGATGAAGGCCTGAATAATGGTGGTGGTTGCTTGAATAGAGAGAAGGGGATAGATGCAGGGAATTTTGTGGGGATAGAAATGATAGGATTTGGGAACTGAGAGGATATATGAAGCTAAGTGAGGGTGATGAATTTAAGATACCACTGAGAATATGAACTTGTGAATGAGAAAGGTGGTGGTAGCCTCAAGAGAATTAGGGAGGTCCAGAAGAGGGACAGATTGTTGAGGAAAGATAATGAGTTACTTTGGACAATATTGAATTTGATATACCTATTGACATGGCCTTCCCTATGCTAATAAGTATATCAAGTCAACAAATATTTAATTAGTATTTACTATGTGCCAAGCACTGTTGATGATGTGGTGTTAGAGCTCAAAAGAGACTAGGGTTAGATGTATAAACCTGAGAAGCATCTGAATAGAAATGATAATTAAATCTATGGGTTTAAGTAGCTAGGTGGTAGAATGCTGGGCCTAGATTCAAGAAGACCTGAATTCAAGGGTGACCTCAGATACTTCTTTGCTGTGTGAACCTGGGCAAGTCACAACCTCTGTTTGCCTGTTTCCTTGGCTGTAAATTGGGAATGATAGTAATAGCACCTACTTCCTTGAGTTATTATGAAGATCGAATGACACAATAATTATAAAGTGTTTAGCACAGTGCCTGGTGCATAGTAAGAACTATATAAATGTTAGTTATTGTGAAATTTAAAAAGTTTGAGAGACATACTTCTGGATAAGTACTCATTTTTTTATTACTAATGCTAGCATTTTATTAATAAAAGGAATGTTCATTTGGCTGTTTCTCTCTTGGACCAAAGATGACTCATGGTAGCAGGCCCCTGGAAGGGTGGGTGTTCCTGAGGGTGGTAAATTGAGAAAGAATGAAAATTACAATGAGAGATGGACCTATTCAAATGAGAGATATAACTTTGATTATGTAATTTACTTCCAAATCACACCCTGACAGGGGAAATCTAGACAAAGAATCTATATCCTCCACCCAAGCTGGAGCAGAAAACACTGGTCTAGGAGTTTCACCTCAATGCTTTAATTGAGGAGAAAAATCCTATCTTACTAGTCCCATCTTTCAGAGGAGGAGTTTAAAAATGAGGACTTTAGAAAAAGGGAGAACTCTGGATCTCCCTAAATCATTGATGATTAATGATCATTTTTCTCATTATTATTGTTATTATTGTTTATTGGGACTGATGAGATTGATAAGAGAAAAAAGAACCTAGGGCAGAGTGTTGGGGTGCACTCTTGTTAGGGGACCAGATATGGATGATAATTCAGAAAAGGAGATAAGACATAACCTATCCCCTCAAGGAATATAGTAAAGGGATCTGAAGTTAATGAATATACTTACAATGCAGAATATGACAGGATAAATACATCTGAGGGTAATGTGAAATCTGAGGAGGTGGCATTTGATTGAGGCTATGAAGAATAGGTGGAATTACAAGGACAGGGTACAGTCTAAGCCAACACAGAGAAGTTCAGAATTTTGTGGAGCAAAAAGTTTTCTAGCTTGACTGGAACTGGGAGCAGAGAATATGGAGTACTATGAGATAAGACTATGGAGGTACTAGGTTATTGCTGAAGATTTTTTGAACAGAGGAGAGATGTGACCAGAATTGTTATTTTATTTTATTTTTTACACATTTAATTTATTTTTAGTTTTCAACATTTACTTCCATAAGTTTAAAATTTCCCCCCCCTCTACCCTTTCCCCCTCCAAGACAGCCTAAAATCTGATATAGTTTATATATATATATATATATACATATATATATATATGTTCCTATTAAACATATTTCCACATTAGTCACATTGTAAAGAAGAATTATAATGAATGGGAGGAACCATGAGAAAGAAAAAACAAAACATAAAAAAAGATCTGCTTTGCTCCACATTCATACTCCACAGATCTTTATCTGGATGTGGATGGCATTTTCCATCATGAGTTTTTGGGAATTGTTTTAGGTCTTTGCATTGCTGAGAACGGCTAAATCTATCAAAATCAGTCATCATAGACTGTGGCTACTACTGTGTACAATGATCTCCTGGTTCTGCTCACTTCACTCAGCATCAGTTCATACAAATCTTTCCACATTTTTCTGAAGTTTACTGTTCATTATTTCTTATAGTACAATAGTATTCCATTACATTCATATTCTACAACTTGTTCAGCTTTCCCCAATTGATGGGCATCTCCTCAATTTCTAGTTCTTGTCCACCTCAAAGAGAGCTGCTATAAATATTCTACTCATGGGTCCTTTTCCATTTTTATGATCTCTTTGGGATACAGCCCAAGAAGGGGTGTTGCTGGGTCAAAAGGTATACATATTTTTATAGGCCTTTGGACATAGTTCCAAATTGCTCTCTAGAATGGTTGGATCAGCTCACAGATCCACAAACAATGAATTAGTGTTCCAACTTTCCCACATCTTCTCCCACATTTATCATTTTCATGTTTGTCATATTAGCCAGTCTGATTGGTGTGATGTGGACCTTCAGAATTGTTTTGATTTGCATTTCTCTAATCAATAGTGATTTAGAGCATTTTTTCATATGATGATAGATAGCTTTAATTTTTTCCTCTGAAAACTGCCTGTTCATATCCTTTGACCATTTATCAATTGGAGAATGACTTGTATTCTTATAAATTTGGCTCTGGCTTTGCCAGGAGTGGCAAAGATGACAAAAGAGGAGATGATAAATATTAGAGGGGATGCAGGAAAACACTGCTCTGCTAGTGAGGATGTGAATTAGTTCCATTATTCTGAAAAGCTGTTTGGAACTATGCCCCATGAGTCACTAAAGTGTGTACAGGCATACCTTTTACCCAGCAATACTACTATTAGACCTATACTTCAAAACAAACAAACAAACAAACAAAGAGGAAAAGGATTCAAACATAAAAAAATTTCATAATGTGCTCTATCTCTTGTTTGTTCATAACAGAATTGTTATTATTCTGGAGGAAAATCAAGGATGGATTAGGGTAAAGTCGGGTTGAAGACCTTAAAGAAGACTATTGCTATAGACCAGGTAGGTGGCCTATATTAAAGGTACCATGATATAGTGGTTAGAGCTTTGAATTAGGATTCAGGAAGGTTAAATTCTGCTTGATTAACTACATAACCTTGGTCAATTCTTTTAACCTGTAATACCCTTCTTGAAGGTAGGATAAAATAAAGCCAGATAAAGTAAAATAAAAAAGGATAAAATAAAATAGTTTAAAGTATTCTGTAAATGTGAACTATTACTAGGGTGGTACTAGTTAGGATACAAAGAAAGGTGTGGTCATAGCGGCTATTTTAAAGAGGTAGTTTGACGGGAACTGGTGACTTATGTTTAAGAGAGAGGAAGGAGAGGGGAGGGTCAAATATAACCCTAAGGGAAGCAACACGAGCAATATAGGTGAGTGTTTAATCTGGGAAAGTAAAGAATGAGATGAGATCTCTTGATTATGAAAATGAAGTTACAGATAAAGTACTATGTGAGGTCTATAGAGGATAGGCTATTTCTAGCTGAGAAAATCAGGCAAAAGTTTCAAACAATACCAAGCAAACAAACCTACCAGGAAAGAGTCAGCTAGTGTTTTGTTATCATGTGCAAAGCAAGTGAACTAACTCCATCCCCAAAAGATGGTCAGGTGTCAGTTAGCAAAGGGCAAATGAGTTGGGGCTGTGAGCTACCATAGCTAGTGATTCTCTCCACACCTGTTTTTCCCTGGGCTCTATAGAAGCAATTGGAAAGATTTTATGGCCATGTCTGATAACAGGTTTATGGTGACTATGATATTTGAGCCACTCTATGAGCAAAGTCTGTTATGAATACCTAGGACCATAGTGAACAAGATTACCTGTTCTAGGAACATATCATCAATACATTTAGAATTTCCAAGGGTGTTCTTGGTGGAAGAAACTACCTTGGTGAGTGTAGACCTAAGTGGTCTTTTTCTTCACTTCTTGCTTTGATTTGGACCAACTCAGGCCTCTTGTACTTATTCCTCTGACCACTTGAGTGCAGAGTCTTATAAGAGGACATGTTGTCCAAGAACACACACCATTATTGCAAAAGAAAGTAGGGGAGAGGAACTATGAAGAAACAGTATTAACTCTTGTATCTAATGTATAATTTGGATCATCCAGTTGGGAGATTGAGGCAGGATAGTTGAGGGAAGATCTCCTCTACACAGGTTTATAGTTTGAGACAACCATGGAGTCTGGGTTTAGGGGAGATTAGATTAAGAGTGTATTAGCTTGTAGCGTTGCTTCATGAAAGAAGAGCTGGCAGAGGGTCAGGTCAGGCATTGAGAGCAACTTGGGAGGGAGGGGATTTAGGTGGGTCCCATGTCCAAGAGATGCCCTAGAACAGTAATGCCTCTTATCAAACTCATCTCTTTCTTATTATTTTAGTGAAAGAACAATCATGTCAAATAAAGGATAGAGAAGATCACAGAAGATTTTGATTTGGACAATTTTGATTATTTAAACTGAAAAAGGTTTTGTCACACATGAACCTAATGTAGTAAAAATTAGAAAGGAAACAGGTAACTGGGAAAATATTTGTAATGTTTTACCACTAAAGGCCTTATGTTCAAAATACATAAAGAGTTGATTCAAATTTTATAAGACTGAGAGTCATTCTATAATTGTTGAATGGGCAAAGGATGAAAAGAAGAAATTCAGACTCTCAATAATCATGTGATAATTTGCTCCAAATCACAAATAATTAGCGAAATGAATAATAAGGCAACTTTGAGGTTCCTCTTCATATCCACAGGACTGACAAAGATGACAAAAGAGGAAATGACAAATGTTGGAGGGGATGCAGGAAAACAGACACACTACTGCCTGAAGAAATGGCTATTTTCAGAGGAAAATGAGAAAACCCTCTGAACTAATGCAGAACTAAGAAAACAATATGTGCAACGACACCTTTGTTAAGAAAAAACAAGCTTGCATTCCATTGGCATAGCCTTCAAGAACACAGGGTCATCTAGATGCTGTATGGGAGGAACACTGTATTCATTAGAATATGAAGACAAATATGAAAGATTCAATAATATCTTTTGGAGAATGCAAAGTATGTCCTAATTACTTTAGGTGATACATAGGGGCAAAGCTGGAGATTTGAAAAAAAAAATGAAATGAACAAAGTATTAAGGGAATTTCTGTGTTTTTTTTTCTCTCTTATGCTGTCTTCATTTTTCTCAATATAACATTATGCTTATCTCTTTCCTGGGTTCATTTCTTCTTGGCTTGAATCTAGGATGTTTCCCAGCATTGCTATCATGCTATTTCAGAGTTCTAGTGACTAGAAACTGAAAGTAACTGAGACAATAAGATCAAATAAGATAATATTTGCAACACACTTAGTATAGTACTAGGCACATAGTAGCTATAGTAGGTACTAATAAATGCTTATCCCCTCCACATTTGTGGTCAGATAATCTCCCACAATTTATAGAAAGCATTAGTTTTTCTTTCCATCTAATTCCACAAAAGTGGTAAAGAAATACAAACTTGGTTGGTCCAGTCATCAAAGATGAGAATTAAAAAAAAAAATCAAAGTGCTTTGTTTTTAGGCATGTCTTTTTTTTTCCTGCTGCTTTTCAGAGTGGTATGGACTATAGAGTAGATCTTTTGTCAAAATCAAGATAATAATAGTTCATATTTATCTTAATCTTTTTTTTTTTTTGCATTTTGGAGGGCAATTGGGTTAAGTAACTTGCCCAAGGTTACACGGCTAGTTTTGTGTGTGTATGTGTGTGTGTGTGTGTGTGTGTGTGTGTGTGTGCGCGTGTGTGTATTAATATCTGAGGCCAGAACCGAACTTGGGTCTTCCTGACTCCTGGGCCAGCACTTTACTCACTGCGCCACCTAGCCGCCCTCATATTTATCTTAATTTATATGTTTGATGTAATGTGTACATTAGAAGATAATCTCCTTCTGAGTAGGGATTGTTTCATTCTTTGTATTGCTATCCCCTGTACTTAGCATATGGGATCGCTGCATGGTGGGCTTCACCAGACTCCAAAATATTATAAATTGGCAATTATATAGATGATCTAAATATAAGAGATGTCTTCAGAAGAATGTAGGGATGAAGACAGATGGATGATATAGTGAGACTGAAGAATAAATAACTGGCAACACACGATCAATTCATTGGTATCTGTGTAACATCAGGAGAAAGCAATAAAGAGCCCATTTGTTGCATAAACACTCTAAAAAGAATTCACAGAAGGCACATGGGCAAAAATATGTGGCAGCTAGAAGGTACAGTGAAAGTTGCCTGGAGTTAGGAAGACTGATTTTCCTGAGTTTAAATTGTGTCTCAGACATTAGCTGTGTGACCCTGGGCAAGTCACTTAACCATGTTTGCTTCAGTTTGCTCATTTATAAAATGAGTTGGAGAAGGAAATGGTAAATTATTTTGGTTTCCAGCATCAGTGGAAAACTATAATTTACGGATTTCCATGGCACTCAACACTAAAACCTAAAAGACAGTCATCATGGGAGCTGAAGTATCATTGGAAAAGTTCCAATTATTTCCCTGAGGTTTCATGCTGAAATGGTTATGGAGATCTTGGTGAGTCTGTGGTGGTGCTGGAGAATGGGAAAATGAAATGTGAGAGGAGACCCAGCTGGAATCTCTAAAGTGAGTGTCAAATAGATAATACAAATTGTAAAAACATTAGGCAGTTTTAATTTCAAGTAAGTACCATTATAATATAATATGCTTAATATAGGCAGAGGACCTCAGGGGTTATATACTCCAACTTGTACCTTAATTGGAATCCTCTCTCCAAAATCCTTGACAAGGGGCCATTCCCCTCCATCACTGGAGGGAAACCCACTAACTCCTGACCCAGTTCATTTCACTTCAGGACAATCTCAATTGCTGAGTATTTTTTTTCCTGATATCAAGCCTAAATCATTCTCTCTGCAACTTATAGGATTATAAGATCATAGATTTAAACTGGGAGACACTTTAGAGGCCATTGAGTCAAACTTTTTTATTTTACACATGAAGAAACTGAGCTCAGAAGGTGAAATGACCTGCTCATGGTCACATAGCTTACTGTTCCTAATGCTGCCCTCTGTGGCCAAGTGAAACAATTGACTCCTTCCATATGATAAGCCTTTAAAATACATAGATCTTGCCTTAAATCTTTTCTTCTCCAAATTAAACATGCCCAGTTCCTTCAGCTAACTTTCATATAGGATAGCAACCAGGCCTCTCACCAGCCTTATCACTCTGCTCTCTAGATGCATTCCAGTTTGTCAATATTCCTCCTAGAATGTGGTTAGAACACAGTATTACAAATGTCTTCAAGGAGGGATGTTAAGATGAAGCTTCCTAGACTGAATTGTGTGATAAGGAAACTTTTTCATTTCAACCTTCCCCTTTCTACACCTCCCCCCACTTTCCCTCTCTGCATTGTGTACTTTTTGGTGACCATACCCATGTACTTAGCAGACAAACTTTTTCTTAATTGATTAAAGTCATTTTTGCATCTCTATGGGGGTGAGGATGGGGAAATTCCTCAAACAATGCAGTCTCAAACCTTTCATTTTCCCCCATCACTATTAACTCTTGAGCAAGTGTTTGTAACTCGTGTGTGTGTGTGTGTGTGTGTGTGTGTGTGTGTGTGTGTGTGTGTATCATGGGCCCCTTTATGAGTCTGGTGAAGCCTATGGACTTCCCAGAAAAATATATGATTACAAAGGAAATTAACTATACTGAAATTCCATTATTAAAAACAATACCAAATTCATGGATCTCAGGTTAAGAACCCCTGACATAAAGTTTTATAAATTGATGAACCTAGTTCAGCCTGCTCATTTTGCAGATAAGGAAACTGAGGGTAAGAGAGGAGAATTAAATTAAGGAAAGTTCCACAGCTAGACTAGAACCCAGGACCTTTGATTTCCAAGTCAACACCCTTTCCATTTCCCTCTCACTTAATTATTTGTCCTTTGTTCTTTTCTCCAGTGCTTTTCTCTGATAAAGATCTGATATGATAATTAGTACTAATGTGTTAATGGCTATTAATAGCACATGTCTTTGCACCTTAATTGGTTACTTTTGCTAGACAATTATTTAATCCCAAGGAATTAGACTAAGTGAGAATAGTGACAGATCTGTAAGGGAGAAATATTTCATCAAGTCCTTCTCAGATTTGCAGAATCTGAGATTTGGAAATGACCCCTTTGGCATCATCTAGACCAAACACTAAATGAAAAATGAGGCCCTCTAAACATACTGGGTTGGTACTGTTGGAGGCATTGGGTTGCTAGCCATGCAGATATCCCCCAGTCTCTGTAAGCAACAATTTCTGATTGAATTCTGTCAATCAAACACTTTCTGTTTTACTCAAACTCAACACCCCTTTTGGCATTTTGAATCAACAATAATAATAGCTATTATTTATCACCTGGGGAGACCTTTTTCTCAGGTGGTTTGCTCTCTTAAACTTATTTTTAGAACAAAGAAGGTGAGTACTCTATTTTCAGACTTTGTTGTTGTTTTTTTCTTTTTTTGGAAGTCAGTTGGGGTTAAGCGACTTGCCCGAGGTCACACGGCTAGTAAGTGTTAAGTGTCCGAGGCTGGATTTGAACACAGGTCCTCCTGACTTCAGGGCCAGTGCTCAATTCACTGCACCACCCAGCCTCCCCAAGACTTTGTTGTTTGGTTCTCTTTTAGGTGATGTACTCAAACAAGTACTGGACCTGGAGTCAGGAAGACCTGAGTTCAAACCCAGCCTCAGACACTTAGTAGCTGTGTAACCCTGGGCAAATCATTTAACCTCTATTTACACCAGCTTCTTTGTCTGTAAAATGGGGATAATAACAGTGCCTTTCCCTCTGTATTGTGAGCATCAAATGAGTATATATATAATAATGAGTATATATAATGCCGGCAAGCATTATACTGTTATCATCATGATTAGAGAAGCCTGATCAATTTTCTAACTTCTTTTGTTGAGATAGTACAGCTTAGTAGGTGGAATGCTGTATTTGAGGTTAGTGTCTTGGAGTTCAAATTCTGCCTCTAATACTTGCTGACTGTGTGACTCTGAGCAAGACACTTAAACCTGCTTCTTTATCTAAAATGGGAAAAAAAATTAATACCTTATAAGGGTGTTACAAGACTCAAATGAGATAATGTATGTGAAGGGCTATATAAATCAACTCTTAAGGCCTGTATCCTTTCTAAAAATGTATATCCAACTGGTATATAATTCCATACATAACTGTTGTATGATGGGGAAGGCCTCTGTTATATATGCTTCTCTCAAACACACCTAACTGTCCTCTGTCCTTCATTGAACTTGCAAGATTATGCTTTAGTTAGTTACCTTGTTTCTTTCCCCTGGAATGCTCTGGATTGAGACCTATCCTTTAAAGCCCAATTCAAATGCTCTCTCTTCTGTGAAGCCTTCTTGGATTATCTTGACTAGTGACCACCTTCCCCCTCAGAACTCACCTGGCACTTTGTTTTGTATCTCTCTAATGTACTTCTCAGTGCATAGAGTGCTGGGACAGAAATTAGGAAGACCTGAGTCTAAAATCAGTCACTTACTAGCTGAGCCACCCTTGGGCAACCTCCATCTGCCTCAGTTTCTTCAACTGTAAAAATCATATTAGTACCTACCTCCTAGGGTTGTTGTGAAGATTCAATGAGATAGCATTTGTAAAGCTCTTAGCAGTGTTTGGTATATAACTGTCACTAAATAAATATTTGTTCCCTTACTTTCTTTCATCATGTAGTAATTATCTGTATTTGGATCTTAGTCCCGTTCTAGATGGCTAGTTCCATGAGGGCAGGGATTGTCTTCTGCCTAAACCTTGAACCCTAACCTCCACCCCTTCAGGACCTACCAGAATGTTCTACATAGGGTAGGCACTTAATATTAATTGAACTTAATTTGCATTTCATAGAATAAGTCATTTTATCATTGTTGTAATCATACTCTAAAGACTTTACTATAGGTCACTGATTAAATACTTCCTCTGTCTCCCAATATCTAGCCAAGGCTTCCCTTTTCATTTTATTAAACTGTCATTAGGGGAAAAAAGATAAACCATTGTAATGTAGAATGGGTTGCATATTTCAAGAATGTGAAATGTTTGGAAAATACTCTGAGATATTACAGGCAATTTTCAGTTAACTGCAAGGAGATTATATGCATTTTGGTTAATCAAGAGCTAAAAATAGTTTCCAATTTTTAACTCACATTGCCCCTCTCTTTATTCAGTTCTCTTGCTTACATATCTTTCTTGCTTATTAATTTTAATATTGTTTCTTCAACCCATCTAGCAGCTTGGATTGAATGCTTAGCCTGAAGTTAGGAAGCCCTGAGTTAAAATCTGACCTCAGACACTGTGTGACCTTGACAAATCACTTAATCTATTTGCCTCAGTTTCCTCAACTGTAAAATGTGAATAAAATAGTGCCTACCTCACAGAGTTGTTATGAATATCAAATGGAATAATACTTGTAAAGTGTTTAGCTCAGTACCTGGCACATAGGTGCTTAATAGATGCTTGTTTGCTTCCTTCCTCGATTTATCTGCCAAATCTTGAATTCCCTTTCTACTAAACAATATTGTCAAAGATAATTTGGCTATAGAATTTGCTATACATTCTGACATATCCAGAGTGTCCCTAAAGTCTTAGTGTCATTTTAAATGTTAATGACTTTGGGGTACTGGGGTGGCTAGGTGGCACAGTGAACAGAGCACTGGCACTGGAGTCAGGAGGACCTGAGTTCAAATTTGGCCTCAGACACTTAACACTTACTAGCCATGTGACCTTGGGCAAGTCACTTAACCCCAATTGCCTTCCCTCTCCTTCTCCAAAAAGTAAAAAAAAAAAAAAGACTTTGGGGTGCCCTGTATATTATTAAAGGAAATGACTTCTTTTCTAATTTTAATTCATACCTTATAATTAGTAGGTTCCTCCTCTCAGACTATTTTGCTTTAAATTTATTGGGAAAACTTTATTTTTGAGTAAAAAAAGGTCAAAGAGAAAAATAGGGAAAAATTAGTCTTGCTTAAACAGATATAATTGAAATCACGAGTCATGCCTGGTGATGGAGAATCATAACATTTGGAGACTAGCAGTAACTTCAAAGAATTTTTTTGGTCCAACTCCCTTATTTTGCAGAGGTTGGGGGTCAAGGACCTGGTAGATAGAATAAATGAATGGTAATGACGAGATAGGAAGAGACACATGTGAGACTAAAACTGTAGGTCTTCAAACTTCTAATCCAATGTTCTTTCCACTTCATCATATTACCTCCTCCACCCCTTTTTTATTGCTGCTACCATTTTGGAGGAAATTCTATTAAATATGTATCAAAGGGAGTCTCTCCTGTCCTCCCACTTAGTCCTAGGATTATATGGAAGGGACCTTTGAGGTCATCATGTCTAACCCTTTCATTTTATAGGTGATGAAACAGTATAATGTAATCTCCTAGAGGGAAGGAACTATGTTAAGGAGAGTTACATGTGAGGCCCCATATCCTTATCATTTAGAAGTGGTCTGATATAGTAGAGAGAGACAGTTTAGGGGGTCAGTATCACCTGGCTTCAAGTTCCTATCTTTGACACATACTGACTTTGTGAATCTGAGCAAGTCACTTAACTTTTCAATGACCTGGGCAACTCTTAAGTGATCTTAAACTACAGATAGTTGCCTATCTGCACTGACAGAGGGAACATCCTCACAGGAGAGCTGCCTACACCGATTAAATCAGAGATCTGAACAAAATCTTTCCTGATACCTTGTAGATATGAGATACTTAATAAATGTTGTGTTGGATTAGAGCTTAGGTTTCAACCCAGGTCCTCCAAATTCATATCCAAACCTCTTTATTCTGCACTCTGGGAAAAAAATACAAAACAAAAACCCCCAAGAGATGCTATATTTAGTAGCTGGATGTTGCCTTAGAAGTCATCTAGTATAGCCCTTTCATTTTCATCTGAGATCAAATATGACAAATATGTGGTTTTATTGGGGAGAACAAGATGAAACAAAGGACATCTCTCCCTTTGCCTGTCTCTCTGACTCTGTCTCTAGGAAGGTAGGTTAAACTGTGATCTGGAGTCAGGGAGATTTGAGATCAAATATGACCTCAGGTACTGGCTGTGTGATGCTGGGCAAGTCACTTAACTTTTGTTTGTGTCAGTTTCCTCAACTACAAAGTAGGGATAATAATGGTAACTATTTCTCAGTGAAGATCAGATGAAATAACATCTGTAAAGTGCTTGGCACAGTGGCTGGTACCTGGTGGGTGCTAAATAAATGCTCCTTCCTTCTTTCCTTTCTTCCTTCCATTCATCCATCTCTGTTTCTTCCTCTTTCTCTGAGGTCATACAGCTAGTGATCGGAAGAACCAATATTTATATCCAGGTCTTCAAACTCCAAGGTCAATATTACCATATCAACACAGACTCCATTAGTAGACTCTATTAGCAAAGCAGAATTGAAATAGCCTGAAAGAAATGTGATATGCATAAATTGAGAAAATCTACCTCACATATTCACATAGTCTGTTTGTGGCCGACCTGCGGTAGAACATTTGCTGACCTGCGGTAGGGCATTCCGAGTCCATACATTTGGACACACTGTGACTTGATTCTAATATAGTAATGTCATTTTTGTCTTCTTTTAGAATGAAGGACAACAACCAGTAGCTACTAAGTACCTATTAGGTATCTAGCACTGTACTAGGCACACTGTTGGAGATACAAAAGTAGAAGATTTGGTCCTTGCAGTTTGGGTGCTTGTAATCTCATTGGGGAGAACAAGATGAAACAAAGAGAGAAGAGTACCTGGCAGAAGACAACCAAGTACTGGGCTCCACGGTACAATAAAATCTCATTGCATAGCTAGAGAATGCAGAAGAAGGAAATGACTGGGTCAGTAAGAGGGAATGCTTCTTGGAGAGGTGATACTTGACCTGGGCATGTCCAGTTATCTTCATTGCAGTAGAGCCAGAAGACACAGATGGTTTATGATGTCAGTAGGGATTTCCTACTGTCAGCACATTGGATATGCCAGACAGCCTGGAAAGCTCTGAGCATATGGTGGTATTTATTTCTCACTGTGAGCACTATCTAAATATAGAATGGCCTGTTGCCAAGTGGCCTGGACCTGGAGAATGGGGGGCCACCCCATTTCACCCTGAACATTCTTATAGCATCATAGAGTTTAGAGATGGAAGTGAGCTCATCTAATATAACCTGTTCTTTTATTTTTACTTTTTTTAGGCATGAGGAAATTGAGACCTCATGACCATAGGCTCATAGATTTAGAGTTAGAAGTCCTCTAGTCTAAATTCCTCATTTTGCAAAGTCCTGAAGTGAGTTGCCCACAGTCACACAGATAATAAGCATGGGAGCCAGAACTCAAGTCCAGGTTCTCTGTCTTCAAATCAAGTGGTTGTTTCAGAATCACCACTCCTTCCCTGAACTTCTTGTCTTCCAAAGCAAATAGTGCAAACTCCTGCTGGATAGTGTCAGCTGCTAGGTTTTCACTGCCACCTCTTCCCCTAGTTTTCATGGAGTCCCCTATTACCAAGGACCCATTTAGGAGAACATCATAGGATTTCCTCCCTTCTTCCTCTCCTCATAATGGATGTCCTAAGCAACTACTATGGGACATTAGTCCTCCCCTTCTTTTACTCTTAGCTTTGTTCTTGGTCTCAAGAGTCATTTAGGTCAAATACTGTGGTTCTGACTAGCTTATCTGCTAGGTCTCAACCCTACACAATCTACTTCTCTGACCCTCAATTGTGGGTTGAAAAGTCTGGGTTTTAGGTAAACAATTCTCTTTGCACAAGCCTTCTCCTCCTTTTCCCCTTAGCTCAGGCATTATTGGGATATTTCACTCTGGACCCTCTGGTCAAAGGCTGGGAGAGTTGGTCTTGATCCTTTGATTCCAGAAATGGATCCCAAATCTACCTCTCACTCAGGTTCTAGGTTTTAACTCCTCCTGCATTCTTTCTTTACTTTGAGGTATCCATGCTCAGGTCCCTGAAATCAGCTCTTTTTGTTTCTCAGTCACTGTCTCTGTTTCTCCCTATGTCTGTTTCTCTGACTGTGTCTCTAGGCAGGTAGGTGGCACTGTGATCTGGAGTCAGGGAGACCTGAATTCAAATATGACCTCAGATACCATCTGTGTGATACTGGGCAAGTCGTTTAACTTCTCTTTGTCTCAGTTTCCTCAACTACAAAGTAGGGATAATAAAAGTAACTATTTCTCAGGGTTGTGAGAATCAGATGAAATAATATCTGTAAATTACTTAGCACAGTGACTGGCACCTGGTGGGTGCTTTTTTTCTCTTTCCTTTCTTCCCTCCTTCCCTCTTTCCCTCCTTCCTTTCTTCCTTCCCTCCTTCCTCCCTCTCTCACTGTAAGGTTATCTCCATTCTGACTGATATATCAGAAATGAAATTCTAACTAGTCAGATCCATTTGGCAGATTTGACCTTTGTTGGAATATTGTCTCTTTCACCTGTTCTCTACTCTATGGCTCTGCGGTATGGGTCCATATGCTTTAAGGGTTTTTTTTTTTGCCTCCCCTACTTTGGTTTCTTGAATGTTGTTTCTCAAAAGGTTTAGTGTCCCAAACTAACTTGTTTTCTAGTTCTGACAGTGCACCTTTGTGGTCCTTCTCTAGCTCCCCTGTTCATTGACTGAGTTGAATTGTTAGACATATCCCAGAGCAGAGGTTCTTAACCATTTTTGTTGCCATGGATCCCTTTGACAGCCTGGTGAAACCTATGGAACCCTTCTCACAATAATTTTTTATGCACAAAATACATAGGATTACAAGGGGAGTCAAATATATTTAAATATAATTATCAAATCATTTAAAAATCATAAGTCCCAGGTTAAGAACATCTGTTTAGAAAATAGATACTTTTCCTTGCTTGAAGCTATGGGATCCAACTTATTTTAGGAAGATGAATAATTTGTGAAGGCTTGTGCCTCTTTCTTCTGGAAATATATATGTGTATAGGTATGTATAGGGGTATGTTCATAGGGGTGTGTATCTGTATTTACAATATTGCAAACATAATTCATGGACTTACAGCAATGTTAACATAAGTCACTCCCACCCTTTTACAATTTGACAAGCTTATTTTAGGCTCATGGACAATGTTTGATTTTGATGGTCAAGGCTTTCAATATTTGTAATGTGCTCTTGGAACTCACCATGATGACACTTTGCTCAGTTGGGGGCCATGAGAGGCAGGGCTCCTTGTGGAGCAAGGGAATGGGGTATGGGTGGCATGGGGTTGCATACCAATTTACTCTGGGTGAGCTGATTAAGCTAGAGCATCTTTGGGAAGGTTGTAAACTTTATCACCTCCCAGTTTAGTCCACTGTCTCTTTGTCCTATTTTTACCTCTCCCACACTGAAAGCATGGGAAAGGGAAAAAAAGTCATTGAATCACAGGGTATGAAAGGAAAAAAGTAGAAGGATGAAGGAGAAAAGATAGAGAAAAAAATGAGAAGAACAATAGCTCTGTATCTCTTACCACCCTTTGCTCTATTTACATTGTCAGTATGACTGGGTGAGGAAGTGAAAATCAGATGAAAATTTATTTGTGGTCAGTTTGGTATAATGGAAAGAGTACTGACTTTGAATTCAAAGGACCAGGGTTCAAATTCCACCTCTGACACTACCTGTTTGATTTTGGGCAACTATTTTAATTATCCTGGGCCTCATTTCCACCAACTGTAAAATTAGGGGGTGGTCCAGATGACTTCTGAGGTCCCTCTACTTCTATATCAAAGATCTTATGGTCTCTGAGATGAATTCCCTATAAATGGAGAGGCCTATCTCAATCATCCACCAAAATGTTCAGGGCTATTCCAAATGGTACACAATCTAAACACCAGTTACACTGGCCCTAGGCTATGCTCCTATACTTTCATTAGAATGTATTTGTCAAATGTTCTGAGAATTCAGTATATAAATTTAACTGAATAATGAAGCTTTAGCCTTAAAATCTGTTCCATATCCTATCTCATTCCTCAATATCTATCTCCTTGTTCTTTACAGATTGCATCACTTCTCTGACTGATGCAAAGCACCAAACCAATTTGTCTCTTTGTATAAGCTATTTTGTATACCTTCTCTGTCTCCTTGCCCATCCCAGAAGTAAAGGAATTAACAAAGCCATAACTGGTTTAGCCTAAACTGAGATACTAAATGTGCAAATGAAAGAATTAAGCAAAGTAGTCGATCATATTAAAAAAAACCCAACCCAAAAAACAAAAGGAAAATAATGTTTCCCAAAAGCCAAAATATACATAATTAACTTACTGTTATTGGAGAAATCTCTATGAGACTAAAGTCAGTATCTTACAACACTTACTGAACCCCTCAGTGACTTTATGTCCTCATTACACTCACTAGGAAAATATTTGGTACATTCCTAGTCTGACCTTTAAACAGTAAAAAGTTGTAGTCAGAGCAACTTTAACCTGCTTGTTAATTACCTTTATTTTCTTTACTAGCCTTTGTCCAGCATGAAACTGTTAAGTGGAGAGAGATAACTTGAATTCCTTACTGGAACTCAGTTATCTCAATATCCTTTGATATTTTCCCCAAGCCCATAAAAAGAAAGTAGGGGGCATCCAAACAGATTGTCTTAACCTCTGAGATTTTCTTTGATAGGTCTTAAAGAATCTGACAGATTTATTATTTGGTAAGAGCACCATTTTCTGCCTTTTCCTCTATTTTATGTGGTAACAAATCATGGCATCCATGACTGTCCACTGTAATCCAAATCTATAAAGGAACAGAATGGACTATGTATCTGTCTTCAGCATTATTCTTTCAGTAATAAAGCTGAGTCCCAAATAGAATGCTGCTAGAGAATTATAGTTTGTACATCTGGATGGCAGAGGCTCAGAGATTTGCTCTTATTTGGTGTCCTAGGAATGCAAAATAAATTTTGATAGCACTTGTCAGACTTGCTAATCATCTTGATTAATCGTCACATCTCTACAATTAGGTCTATATTCTCAGATTATTCACATGCCCTTTGAACTCATGGAATTCACCACACTGGATCATCCAGGTTAACACTTTTGCCTTTACTTCAGTTACCTGACAAGAGTGCTTTGTTGATCTCAATGATCTGAGTGGCTGTAGTTCTGTAGACCAGGTCCCAGAAATTTGTGGGAAGTTAGGAATTCAGAGTAAGGAGGATATAACTTTAATATCAATGTTTTATGCAGTATATGCTAGCAAATGTTTAGTATATGCATTGTATGCTGGTAAATGTTTAACAAAACTGTCTGGAAAGAGAATGTATGCACAACACAAATTTAAGTTAAAACTGTATTTTTGTTCTTTTCCCCCATCACTTTCTTAAGTCTGGACAATCTAGAAAACAATAAATCAGGCTCTGATTTGTGGCATTTGCTGATTTCTGAGGTTTAAATGTTCACACTGAAAATTTCACAATTGGCTCTTGAGAATATCATGGTACAAGCTGGCCCCAGCACACCCCCACTTTTGTCCTATTGCCAGTGTTCAGGTTTGTCTTTATGATGTTAGTGTGTGGAGCCCCACTTTTATACTAGGATAAGAGGAAAATAGATTTTTAAGCTTAAAGGAACTCCAGAGAACATCTGGTTCAAATGCCTCATTTTACAGATGAAGAATGTCACACAGTCAAAAGTATTCAGGCTTTAAATACAGGTTCTTTGACTCCAAATCTTGTGCTCTTTCCAGTACCACAGTGTATGACAATGGCTTTCAGCAGATATTAAAACATAACTTAAACCTGAAATCGTAGAAACTATATTTAGAACTAGAAGAGGTTTTAGAGATCATCTAATACACCCCCCCCATTTTACAGATCAGGAAATTGAGGCTCAGAGAGGTTAAGGGATGTGCCCAAAGTTACACAAATAATAAGTGACAGAAATGGGATTTGAACTCAGTTACTTTGACTCAAGTAACTATCCTTTCCATTGTATGCCTCTATCTGTGCTGACCTCATTTGCAGGATATAAAGCACAAATTTAATATGTAACCAAAAATAGCTCATTATAGAGTTGTACTATAATGCCCTAACATAAATGGAATGTAGAGAATATACAGTAGCCTTCCTGCAGTAAGAGATTTTTTCAAACTACAGTTAAGCACAGGTCACATAAGTACATATTTAGAAATATGGCACAGAGATTCCCAGCTTAGCTGATTAAATGTTCTCTAGTTAGGTAGTTAGTACCATTTACTTAAACATGTAACCAAATGACTTAAAATGACACTGAAAATATCCCAGTATCATTTATAAGTCATTTGTTTTTAGGTTATGAAATAAAGTTAGGGGGATAACTTATTTTTTTTTAAAGATAGACCACAGGCAGTCTGAACTAAAGAGAAAATGATTAATATATTTGCTATGGGAAGTCCTTTTTAAGGGTGAAGTAGCTGTATGGAAAATTTTGAAAACTATGAAGTAATTGAACAGGATGGCCCAGATTATTACAGAAAATAGTATCACAGACCTCAGAAAGCACAGATGGGGAAAAAAGAGCATATAGGTTTTATGTCTTAAGAACTCTTTTCCCCCCACAAGCCCCCCCCCCCCCCCCCCCCCCTATTTTCTGTGAAAAAAAAACCCCTTCCCCCCCACACCCCCCCCCCCCCCCCCACACAGAACAAAACAAAGAAAAGCCCTCTTTGTCCCTCTCCCACTCCAGGGCAAAAGAAAACAAGAATGTTATAAAATATCGTACCTTATGGAAATCTGTGATATTGAATTATCAGTTGCTCAGGATGAGCCTGGAAATGTTACCCTATTGTTTAATACATTTGTAGATATATATTTACATATTTATATGCTACAGACCTTATCAATGGTTGGTCAATTTGAAGTCTCCAAAATTATGATAAACTTCAGATGAGCTTTTTCCTCTTCTTCCTAGGAAAGCTGAAATTTTCCTTGCCTATTTATTAAAATTTGCTTGGTCTGCAGTGAGTTTTGAGCAACTGTGGCCTCGGAGTTGCAAGTGTTCTCTCTGAATATATCATTCTTACCTCCCCCCTCCCCATCTATATTTGGTAACTGAACTCATGTTTCAGCAGAGGGTCACTATCTGGCATTCCAGTAGCAGAGCTGTTAGATTTGTAACTCTGAGTAACTGAGCACTGAGAGTGTGTGGTTCTTAGAAACTTAAGGGCATTGGTAGAGGGAGAAAAGGTTTCTGTTGCAATCAAGATAGTATTTAAAGCATGTGCTCTTATATTCTAATCTTGAAGGTCACCTGCCACCGCACTTTTGTGGAGTTCCTAATCAATGCAAGACATTGCAAGCAATTTGTTAATGGGGGAAAAATGGAATCTTTATAAAGAATTCTCATTTTAGGGGGGCGAGCCAAGATGGTGGAGTAGAAGCACAACCTTCCCTCGGCTCTGGCTTCCACCTTCCACAATCCATGTAAAAAGGAGACTCTAAACAAACTTTGGAGCTGCAGAACCCACACAATGACACAGAGAAGCTAACCTCCTACTGAGGACAGCCCGGCAGGCCGGCAGGAATCAGCCAGCACAGCCCCAAGCAATGGCTTTAGCTCCAGGGCAGGCATGATCAGTCGCCTGCTGGCAGAGGGATTCCAGATCAGCAGCAGCTGTGGCTGTTTCCAGATTTATCAACACATAGAAGAGAAGGACAAAGTGAGAGGTCAGTGCAATCTGGACTTTGGGACCCAGTAAGTGGGAGTGCATCGGCTTTTGCCCCCCGGGGCGAGAAGCTGCTGAGATGCCAGCACATCCAGCCAGTGCCACGTGGCAGCTTCAGCTCCTGGCCTGCAGAGTATAGGGGGACCAAGCACCAGTCTGAGGGGTAATTGCTCTTGCTTTAATCTTCTTGGATCTGGATTGAAGTCTAGGGTGGAGGTCCTGGGGTGTGTGTCCAGCTTGCCAGAGCTTGAGGAGACCTCAGAGAGGGTGCCCATCTAATACCTCAGGCAGCTGAGAAAACCCCAGCGTTCGGGACAAAATCCCCCTTGTCTGGTGGCAGAGTCCCACTGTGGCAAAAAGCCCAGGGGTCAAGTGATTGAGGGGTGACATGACAAGGCAAAGGAAACAAAGCAGACAGAAGATTCCAATATTAGAGTTCTATTTTGGGGACAAAAAGGAGCAAAGCATGGAACAGGTGGAAGACAGTAAAGTCAGAATTCCTGCACCAAAAGCTTCAAAGGAAAATATGAGCTGGTTACAGGCCATAGAAAACCTTGAGAAGCAGATAAGAGAAGTGGAAGAAAAACTGGGAAGAGAAATGAGAACAATGCAAGGAAATTATGAAATGTGGGTCAACAGCCTGACTGAGGAAAATAATACCTTAAAAAACAGACTGACTCAAATGGCAAAAGAGGCTCAAAAAGGCAATGAGGAGAATTCCTTAAAAAGTCAAATTTGCCAGATGGAAAAAAGAATCTCAAAAGCTCAATGAGGAGAATCATTGCTTCAGAATTAGATTGGAGCAAATGGAAGCTAATGACTTTATGAGAAATCAAGATGCTGTTAAACAGATCCAAACAAATGAAAGAATAGAAGGCAATGTGAAATGTCTCATGGGCAAAACCACTGACCTAGAAAATAGATCCAGGAGAGATAATTAAAAAATTATTGGACTACCTGAAAGCCATGACCAAAGTAAGAACCTAGAAATCATTCTCCAGGAAGTTCTCAAAGAAAACTGCCATGATGTTTTAGTACCAGAGGGCACAGTAGAGCTTGAAAGAATCCACTGATCACCTCCTAAAAAAGATCTGAAAAAGAAAACTCCTAGGAATATTATAGCCAGGTTCCGGAATTCCCAGATTAAGGAGAGAATATTATAAGCAGCCAGGAAGAAATAATTTCAATATTGTGGAAACACAATCAGGATAACTCAGGATCTGGCAGTCATGTCTCAGGGGAAAATATGGTCATTCAGTGGAATAGAGGACTTTCAAGCATTCTTGCTGAAAAAAACCAGAGTTAAATAGAAAATTTGACATTCAGATACAAGAAGCAAGAGAAGCATAAGAAGGTAAACAGGGAAAAGAAATCATAAGGAACTTTTCAAAGTTGAACTATTAACATTCCTACATGGAAAAACAATAATTGTAACTTATGAAACTTTTCTCAGTAGTTGAAATATGTGTATATGTATATATATATATATATATATAAAATGTCTATATATGAGGTTATATGGGCATATGAATACATATGTGAATGTGTGTATATATATTTACAGGTATATATATAGATAGAGGGCACAGGACCAATTTAACAGGAAGGGATGATACTTAAAAGGTGAAATTAAGAGGTGAGAGAGGAATATAATGAGAGGAGATAGAGAGACAGAATGGGGTAAACTATCTCATACAGAAGAGGCAAGGGAAAATGGTTACAATGGAGGGGAAGAATAGGAAGGCAAAAGGGAATGGGTCAACGTTATTCCCATTGAATTTGGCTTGAGGAGGGAATGAAATACACACTATATAGGGTATCTCGCCCTCCAGGAGAGTAGGGGGAATGATGGAAAGGAGGGTAGGCTGGGGGGGGGGAGGGAAGTTGGAAGCACCCATTTTTGAAAAGGGACGGGATCAAAGTAGAGAACAGAACAATTGGGAGGTGGGATAGGAGGGAGGGAAATATAGTGAGTCTTTTACAATATATCTACTATGTTACTGTTTTGCATTAGCCACATGTTCAACCTATACTGAACTGCTTCTCTTCCCAGTAAGGGTGGGTGACAAGGAAGGAAGGGAATGAATCTGGAATTGAAAGTTTTAAAATCAAATATTCAAATATATATATATATATGTGTGTGTGTGTGTGTGTGTGTGTATATACATACTATTATTAATACCATCTTACATGTAATTGGGAAATAAGATATACAGGTAGTGAGGCATAGAGATCCATTGGAAAAGTTGAAAGGGGTATGGGAGAAAATATGGGAGAGAGCAGATTGGAGGAGGTGATATCCTGTGGGACTGCTATTTTGGGGTGGTGGGTAGGGGGAAAATGGAGAAAATTTGTAACTCAAAATCTGGCAGAAACAAATGATGTAAATCAGAAATTAATAAAGCATTAATAAAAAAATTTTCATTTTAGCATTTGAGCCCTCAGCTTTCTTCTGCTACCTAAGATATGACAAATTAGAATTTTTTTCTTTTATTTATGTGATAATCTATCATAGACTAACAAATCAGATTTCCTTTAAAAAACACTGACCTCTTATCAAATTAAAGCTTAGAAACCTGACACAGCCTCTTCTTGTAAAGAATGACTGTACTTGTACCTGTAAGACTGGAAACACTGAGTAAAATATGAAAAAGTGAGCCTTTATATAGTGCTTTAAGATTACAGGAGCACTTTATATATCTTAACTCATTTAACTGTTAAGAAAACCCTCTGAGCCAGCTAAGTTTGGGTTTAATGAGGAAATGATGGCTATTTTTGGGAGAGTGAGGAGCATTATTTTCCCTATTTCCCAGATGAGCAAACTGAGACTCTAGGATGTTGAGTGACTTCCCTAAAGTCACAATATGAGAGTTAGAAATAAGTTTAAAACCAAGGTCTCTTCTGAATCCAAATCAAAGACTCTTTCTGAGTATTAAGAGTAAGAGATACATTCTTTTGATTGTCCAGATAAGTAGCCAACAAACCCACTGAAATATATTTTATAAGAAATGTCATTACCCTTTTATCAGGTGCTTGATCTTAGTTGTTTTCTACATAGTTAAAACAAACAGCTGAGGTAGTTATCCAGATGAATTAATTTAATTTATAATTTTCCATTCCATTTTATTTTTGCATACAGAAACTAAAATTAATATTATGGATACTGTGACAAACAGCTCAAGCCTGGGGGTGGGGATTTTTTTTACATGTCACAGAACTAGACTATAAATGAATAAGAGCTGTCATATTGCTATAAAGAGAAAAGTTCTTCAGAGGTGATTTGTGCATTTATCCACACAGGCTCAAAATGTTTTACAATTGTTCTGTTAGTAATTTTGCAAAAGCATTCTAGTACATAAGAGCTAGCAGATAGGGGATATGTTAATAGAATTATCTCTCCATGTTTTCATATTGGACTTGGAGTAAAGAAGTCCCAGGTTTGAATCCTACCTCAGACCTGACTGTATAATAGTAGGAAAGTCACAACTTTTCTGGGCTTCAGTTCCCTATTCTTTAAAAAATAAAGGATTGGATTTATGATCTCCAAAAGTAATTTTTAATATTCATTTTAAAATTTTGAGGTACTCATTCTCCTACTCCTTCTGTCCCTCCCCTCATTCCTACACAAAAAGGAAAGTAATTTGACAAAGGTCATACATGGCCAGTCATAAAAAAATATATATTTCCATATAAGTTATGTTGTGAAGAAGAACACATACCAAAAAGAAAAAGAGTAAAAAATAGCATGCTTTGACTGCATTCTGACTCCATCCTTCAGAATTGTCCTAGATCTGTGTATTGCTGAGAATAGCCAAGTCATTCACAGTTGATCATCACACAATATTGCTGTTACTATGCATAATGTTCTCCTGATTCTGCTCATTTTACTTTGCATCAGTTCACATAAGCTTTTCCAGGTTTTTCCAAAAGCATCCTGCTTGACATTTATTATAGCACAATAATATTCCATCACAATCATGTACCAGAAATTGTTCACTCATTCCACAATTGGTGGGCATCCCTTCAATTTCCAATTCTTTGCCACCATAAAAAAAACCTGCCATAAATATTTTTCTACATATTGATGCTTTACTTAAAAAAAATCTCTTTGGGATACAGACAGAGTAGTAGTATCACTATGTCAAAGGGTATACACAAGGATCAAACAAGAGATTATGAAATGATGAGCATTATGAAATTTAAAATAGATAACTTTGATTATTAAAATATAAAGGTTTTATGCAAACAAAACCAACATAACCAAGATTAGAAGGAAAGCAGAATAATGGAAAAAATTTATAGCATGTTATCTCTGATTTCTCATTTCTCAAATATATAGAGAGCTGAGTCAAATTTATAAGAATACAAGTCATTCCCCAATTGATAAATGGTTAAAAGCTGTGAACAGGCAGTTTTCAGATCATTAAATCAAAGTTATCTATAGTCATATAAATAAATGTTCTAAATCACCATTGAATAGAGAGATGCAAATCAAAACAACTCTAAGGTACCACCTCACACCTATATGACTGTCTAATAGAAAAGGAGAATGACAGATATTAGAGTGGATGTGGGAAAACTGGGACATTGTTGGTGGAGTTGTGAACTGATTCAACCATTCTGAAGAGCAGTTTGGAATTATGCCCCAAAGGTTTATAAAATGGTTTATATCTTTTGATTCAGAAATACCACTACTAGGTCTATATCCCAAAGAGATTTAAAAAAGTGGAAAAAAGACCTATTTGTACAAGGATGTTTATAGTACCTCTTTTTCTGGTTTCAAAACATTGAAAATTGAGGTGATGCCAATCAATTGGGAAATGGCTGAACTAATTGTATATGTTTATAATGTGTTACAGTAATTATTATTGTAATGTGTTATAAGAAATGGAGAGCAAAATGCTTTTGGGAAAACCTGGAAAGACTTACCTTAACTGATGCAGAATGAAGCAAGCAAAATGAGAATATTTAAAAAATAATAGTAATATTGTATGATGAACAACTGTGAATGACTTAGCTATTCTCAGCAATACGATGATCCAAGACAATACCATGATGAAAAATGCTATCCTCTTCCAAAGAAAGAAATGATACTATCTGCATACAGACTTCTCTTGGGGCATAGTTCCAAATTGCTCTACAGAATGGTTGAATCAGTTCACAATTCTGCAAACAATGCATTAATGTCACATTTTTCTCACATCCCCTCCAGTATTTGTCATTAACTTTTTCTGTCCTATTAGACAATGTAATAGGTATGAGAAAGTACCTCAACATTGTTTCAATTTGCATTTCTCTAATCAATAGTGAGTATTTTTTCTATGGCTATAGATAGCTTTGATTGCTTTATCTGAAAATCATCATATCTCTTGATCATTTATCAATTGGGGAATGGCTCTCATTTTTATAAATGATTCAATTTTCTATATGTTTGAAGATTGAGGATTTTGTCAGAGAAACTTGCTTCAAAAATTTTCCAGTTACTATTACTAACTGTATTTCTCTCCATCCTATTCCATCCTGTTTTTATTTTATTCACTCTCTCCTTTCACCCTGTCCTTCTTCAAAAGTGTTTTGCTTCTGACTATCTCCTCCACCCAATCTGCCCTCCCTACTATCACTCTCTCCCCCTTTCTTATCCCCTTCCTCCCTATTTTCCTATAGGTTAAGAGAGATTTTTATAGCCAGTTGAGTGTGTATGTTATTCCGTTTTTGAGCTAATTCTCATGAGAGTAAGGTTCACTCACCTTTCCTTCACCTACCCCCTTTCAGCTCCGTTGTAAAAGCTTTTTCTTGCCTCTTTTATGTAAGATAATTTACTTCATTTTACTTCTCCCTTTTTTCCTTCAGTATATTCCTCTCTTACACCTTAATTTAATGTTTTAAAATTAAATTTTATGTTTATTTTAGTTTATATCATTCATTCCCACAAGATTTTGAGTTATAAATTTTCTCCCCATCTTTCCCCTATCAACCACCCCAAAACAGTTGAATACTGTATACCCCCTCCCCCAATCTGTTCTCTCCTATATCCTCCCTCATACCCCCTCCTGCTTTCTGGTAGGGCAAGATGGATCTCAATACCCCAGTGCCTGTATATCTTATTTCCCAGTTGCATGTTGAAATAATGATAACATTTTTTTTTTGCTTTTTGGAGGACAATTGAGGTTAAGAGACTTGCCCAAGGTCACATGGCTAGTAAGTGTGTCAAGTGTCTGAGGCTGAATTTGAACTCAAGTCCTCTTGACTCCAGGGCCGGTGCTCTATTCACTGAGCCACCTAGCTGCCCCCCAAATATTTTTTTGCTTTTTTTTTGGACTTGGGAAGATAGGGAATTAGGGTTAAGTGACTTGCCAAAGGTCACATAGCTAGTTTTTTGTGTTAAGTGTCTAAGGCCACATTTGAACTCATTCTTCCTGACTCCAGGGCCGGTGCTCTACCCACTGTGCAACCTAATTGCCTCAATAATAATAATAAAAAAAATTGAGAGTAAAACTTTGAGTTCCATATTCTTTTCCTTCCTCCCTCATCACCTAACCTTACTGGGAAGATAAGCAATTCAATATAGGTTGTACATGTGTAGTTATGCAAAACATTTCATAGTGGATATATTGTGAAAGACTGACTATGTTTCCCTCCATCCTATCCCTCCCCCCATCTTGTTCTATTCTTTACTTTGACTCTGTCCCTAATTACCCTCTCCCCCAACGTTCCCTTCCCTCTGTTATCCCCCCTCTCATTCTCTTCCCCCCTACTCTCCTGTAGGACAAGATACCCAATTTAGTGTGTATGTCATTCTCTCTCTAAGCCAAATTCAATGAGAGTAAGGTTGACCCATTCCCTTTTGCCTTTCTGTTCTTCCCCTCCATTGTCACAGTTATACCTTGCCCTTTCTATATGATATAATTTATCCCATTCTGTCTCTCCCCATCTCCTCTCATTATATTCCACTCTCACCTCTCAATTTCACTTTTTAAGTAGCATCCCTCCCTATTCAATTGATCCTGTGCCCTCTGTCTATGTATACCTATAAACATATATACACACTCACATATGTATTCATATGCACATATACCCTCCTATATAGACATATTTATGTATGTATACTTATATATGTATATATAGATATATACACATTTATATTCCCTTCAACTATCCTCATAATGTTTCATATGTTATAATTATTATTTTTAGTTGAAATTTGATAAGTTCCTTATGATCTATTTTACCTGTTTACCTTCTCATGCTTCTCTTGCTTCTTGTATTTGAATGTGAAATTTTCTATTCAACTCTGGTTTTTTAATCAAGAATGCTTGAAAGTCCTCATTTTGTTGAATTACCATATTTTCCCCTGAAACATCATACTCAGTTTTGCTTGGTAGGT
The DNA here is from genome assembly GCF_028583685.1 of Petaurus breviceps papuanus. Classification (NCBI taxonomy): domain Eukaryota; kingdom Metazoa; phylum Chordata; class Mammalia; order Diprotodontia; family Petauridae; genus Petaurus; species Petaurus breviceps. The sequence continues at coordinate 76,719,754 of NW_027185655.1, forward strand.
GATTATTGGTTTTAATCCTGGCTCCTTTGATCTCCAGAATATCATATCTCAAGCCCTTGGATCCCTTAATGGAGAAGCTGCTAGATCCCGTGTTATCCTGATTGCATTTCCATAATAGTCAAATTGTTTCTTCCTGGCTGCTTGTAATATTTTCTTCTTGATCTGAGAATTCTGGAACCTGGCTATAATATTCCTAGGAGTTTTCTTTTTGGGATCTTTTACAAGAGGTAATTTGTGAATTCTTTCAATTTCTATTTTGCCCTCTGGCTCTAGAACAAAAGGGCAATTTTCCTTTAGAACTTCTTGAAGGATAATTTCTAGGTTCTTTTTTGATCATGGCTTTCAGGTAGTCTAATAATATTTAAACTATCTTTCCTGGATCTATTTTCCAGGTCAGTGGTTTTTCTATGAGATATTGATATGAGATATTTCACATTGCTTTCTACTTTTTCATTTGTTTGGATCTGTTTAATAGTATCTTGATTTCTCTTAAAGTCATTAGCTTCTATTTGCTCCAATCTACTTCAGAAGGAATTATTCTCTTTAGTGACATTTTGAGATTCTTTTTTCTATCTGGCAAATTTGGCTTTTTGAGGCATTCTTCTCTTCATTGGCTTTTTGGGCCTCTTTTGTCATTTGAGTTCATTTATTTTTTAAGGTGTTATTTTCTTCAGTCAAGTTGTTGACTCTCTTTTCATGATTTTCTTGTATCATTCTCATTTCTCTTCCCAATTTTTCCTCCACTTCTCTTATTTGATTTTCAAAATCCTACTTGAGCTCCTCCATTTATTTCTTGGAAGCTTTTGTTGCAGGTATTATGACTTTGTTGTCTTCTTCCCATTCCATACGTTGATACTTTTTGCCCCCAAAAAAGGAATCTAAAGTTGGATTGCTGTGCTTGCTTTGCTTCCTCTTCTTGCTCATGTTGCCACTCGATTACTTGATTTTTGAGCTTTTTGCCACAGTAGAACTCTGCTTCCAGAGGGGAGAGCTTTGTCCCAAATCGCTGGAGTTTTCACAGCTGCCGGAGCTATTAGGAGGGTGCTGTCTGTACAGCCCACACACACTCTGGCTCACTGGTCACACACCTCAGGACCACCACTCAAGACAGAAATCCAGATCCAGGCAGATTAAAGCCAGAGCAATTACCCTTTGAATGGTTGCTTGGCTCCCCTACCATCTTCAGGCCAGGAGCTCTGAATCAGTGACATGGAGGCAGCTGTATGGCTGCCTTGCCTCTCCTGCTTCTCACTCTGGGGGATAGTCTGGAATGCACCTCCTTCCCCCCAGTTCCAACAGAGTTCTACACTGACCTTTTACTTTGTCTCTGGCACTTATGGGTTTATATTTCTGGAAACAGCCACAGCTTCTGGTGATTCACTCTCCTGAGGTCTGCACCAGCCACTGCTGGTTGGTGCCACCCTGGGGCTAAAATTGAGACCTCAAACAGGGCTGGGCTTGGCTTCCAGCATGTTGCAATGGACCCTTCCTGCCAGCCTGCTAGTCTGTCTTCAGTGGGAGATTAGTTTCTCTCTGTCACTTTGTGGGTTCTGCAGCTCTAAAATTTGTTTAGTCATATTTTATAGGTATTTGAGGTGGTTATGGGGGGGAGTTCACAGAGTTTTCCTGCTTCTATCCTTAATTTTACTTTTTAGATATTATCCCTACATATTTGATTCACACCTGTGCCTCCTGTCTATATATTACCCTTCTAACTACCTTAATAATGAGAAAGGTCTTATGAATTATAAATATCATGCTCCCATGTAGGAATATAAAAAATTTAACTGGAATAAGTCCCTTATTATTTATCATTCCTGTTTACCTTTTTATGGTTTTCTTGTGTTTTGTATTTGAGAGTCAAATTTTCTACTCAGTTCTGGTCTTTTCTCAAGAATGCTTGAAATTCCTCTATCTCATTGAATGTATATTTCCTCCCCTTCCCTCTCCCCCCTCCCATCCCCTGACCGGGCCACCATAGATTACACTCAGTTTTGTTGGATAGGCGACTCTTGGTTGTAATACTAGTTCCTTTGACCCCTGGAGTATAATATTTCCAGTCCCCCAATCCGTTAATGTAGAAAGTGCTAAATCTTGTGTTATACTGATTGTGACACCACAATACTTGAATTGTTTCTTTCTGGCTGCTTGACCTGGGAGCTCTGGAATTTGGCTATAATATTCCTGGCAGCTTCCATTTTGGGATCTCTTTTAGGAGATTCTTTCAATTTCTATTTTACCCTCTGATTCTAGAATATCAGGGCAGCCTTCCTTGGTAATTTCTTTAAAAAAATTAATTTATTTTTACTTTTAAACATTCACTTCCATAAGTTTTAAAATTTCTCTGCCTTCCTTCACAAGATGGCAGGAAATCTGATATAGGCTCTGCATATCCATCCCCATTAAACGTATTTTCATATTAGTCATGTTGTATAGAAGAATTAGAACAAATGGGAGGAAACTTGAAAAAGAAAAAAACAAAATGTATGCTTTGATCTGCATTCATACTTCTTATTTCTTTCTCTGGATATGGATGATATTTTACATCATGAGTCTTCTGGTGTTGTTTTATGTCTGCATTGTTGAGAAGAGCTAATTTCATCAAAATCAGTCATTGCACAATGTGGCTATTACCGTGCACAATGTTCTCCTGGTTCTGCTTACTTCACTCAGCATCAGTTCATTTACAGGTTTTTCTGAAGTCCTCCTGTTCATCATTTCTTATGACACAATAGTATTCCATTACATTCATATACCACAACTAGTTCAGTCATTCTCCAGTTGATGGGCATGCTCTCAATTTCCAGTTCTTGACCACCACAAAGAGACCTGCTATAAATATTTTTGTACACATGGGCCCTTTTCCCATTTTTATGATCTCTCTGGGATACAGCCCTAGAAGGGGTATTGCTGGGTCAAAGGGTATGTACATTTTTATAGGCCTTTGGACATATTTCCAAATTGCTCTTCAGAATGGTTGGATCAGTTCACAACTTCACCAATAATGCATTAGTGTTCCAATTTTCTCACATCTTCTCCAGCATTTATCATTTTCCTGTCTTGCCATGTTAGTCAATCTGATAGGTATGATGTGGTACCTCAGAGTTGTATTGATGTTAATTTCTCTAATCAATAGTTATTTATGGCATTTTTTCATATGACTTATAGATAACTTTAATTTCTTCATCTGAACACTGTCTATCCTTATCCTTTGGCCATTTATCAATTGGGGAATGATTTATATTCTCATAAGTTTGATTCTGTTCTCTATGTAGTTGATAAATGAGGTCTTTATCAGAGAATTCTTTCCCAATTTTCTCCTTCCCTCCTGCTCTTCATTGTATTGACTTTGTTTCTGCAAAAACCTTTCAATTTAATGTAATCAAAATTATCCATTTTGCATTTCATAGTGTTCCTTATCTCTTGTTTGCTCATAAATTCCTCCATTCTCCATCAAAATGACAGGTAAACTATTCCTTGCTCTCCTAATTTGCTTATAGTATCAGTCTTAATTATCCAAATCACGTACCCATTTGGACTTTATTTTGGTATATGGTGTAAGACGTTGGTCTATGCCAGTTTCTGCCATACTATTTTCTAGTTTTCCCAGAAGTTTTTGTCAAATAGCAAGTTCTTATCACAGAAACTGGGATCTTTGGATTTATCAAACAGTAGATTACTATAGTCATTGACTACTGTTTCTTGTGTACTTGTAGTAGCAATGAAATTTGAAGATCCCTTTGTATTGCCAAGCTAACAGGTACTTAGCAATTAGTTTCAAATTAAGCCTCTGTAAAGAAACAGAAGGTATAAACCCCTGTTGCTGATGTAACAGGAAGGGGCTGAACAGGTAGGAGCTAAAACCATCTATAAGGAAAAGCCCCAGCTGGGAGAATCAGAATTTCTTGGGGTAATCATCATGGAGGCAGAGTAGCTACTGCTGGAGAGAGAGAAAGAGAGGGAGAGAGAGA
>NW_027185655.1:76723824-76841240 GCF_028583685.1 Petaurus breviceps papuanus
AGAGAGAGAGAGAGAGAGAGACAGAGACAGAGAGACAGAGAGACAGAGACAGAGAGAGAGACAGAGAGACAGAGACAGAGAGACACAGAGAGAGACAGAGAGACACAGAGACAGACAGAGAGAGACAAAGAAAGAGAGACAGAGAGAGAGAGAGAGAATTTCTCTCAGCAAGTATCTGGAGGGGCTGGGCTGTTACTGCTGGACTGAACTGAGAATTGAGAAGAACTGAGAAGAGAAATGAGAACTGAAAACTGACACAGAACTCAGACTTGTGGTGGCAAAACTCAAACTTGTGGTGGCTGAACTTCTTCTGAGGGCAAGCTGGACCTGCTGAAGACTGAGGAAGCATGACTCTGGTGCCAGTACTTTGTACTAATGTTGTTGTGGATTTGTTAATGTGTATAAATGTTATTGTGGCTTTGTTAAGCCTTGTCTTCCCTGGAACAGAGAATGTGAGAGATTTGAGGTGGACTGGACACTGTGAACTTCATCTGTCTGCCTTTGAACTCGGGTGATAGTTGGTTAGATTTGGGCAGGAGCTGGGACCATGGAAAAGGAGCCTTGGAAGCTAAAAGCCTGCCTTAAGTCAAGATGAAAAGACCTCTCTATGGGTACTGAGTAGTGACTGATGAAATTGTAACTTAATTGCACCCATGACTGGAGGACTTTGTACTTTGTGATTGAATTAAGAACTCTGTGATTGAATAAATGAATGTACTTTGCTTTAAACTATGTGACCGGGGCAGCTAGGTGGTTCAGTGAGTAAAACGCTGGCCCTGGAGTCGGGAGGACCTGAGTTCAGTTCCAGCCTCAGACACTTAACACACAAAAAAACTAGCTGTGTAACCTTGGGCAAGTTACTTAACCCCAATTGCCCTCCAAAAAAAGGCAAAAAAACCAAACAAACCCCAACAACCAAAAAACTAACTATGTGACCACTCTGGTGAAAACTATGTGGCCATTTTAAGTGTTAAGTTGTTGTGTTGTGACATGGTGAATGCTGTACCTCGATTTTCTGTGAATGTTTTGCTCTGATTTGTTACTGATAGAGAGTTTGCTATACTATGTAATCAGAAATTTGAAGCTGTTCACAGCAGCAGTCTTCTGGAAAGCTGCTCATGCTTGGCTTTACAGTACCTAACTTATTTCTCTGAACCACCACTCTATTTCTTAGCCAATACCAAGCAGTTTAGATAATTGCTGCTTTATAATATAATTTATGATACAATTTAAGATCTGGTATGGGTAGGCTACCTTCCCTAGTATCTTTTTTTTTTACCTTAACTCCCTTGATATTGTGATCCTTTTGTTTCTCCAGATGAATTTAATTTATTTTTTTCTAGCTCTATAAAATTTTTTTTATCTTTTCAAATGGCAACTGGGGTTAAGTTACTTGCCCAAAGTCACACAGTAAGTGTGTCAAGTGTCTGAATCTGGATTTGAACTCAGGTCCTCCTGACTCCAGGGCTGGTGCTCTATTCACTGCACCACCTAGCCATACCCTATAAAATATTTTTGTAGTTTGATTGGTATGGCACTGAATAAGTAAGTTAATTTAGGTAGAATTTTCATTTTTATTATAAATAATAATTCATTTATTGGTCTACTCATGAGCAACTGGCGTTTTTCCAATTATTTAGATCTGGCTTTATTTGTGTGAAGTGTTTTATAATAATGTTCATATAGTTCATGGGTTTATTTTGGCAGATAGACTCCAAAATATTTTGTAATGTCTGCAGTAACTTTAAATGGAATTCTCTTTCTATCTCTTGCTGCTGGGCTTTGTTATTAATATATAGAGATGGGTAACTTCTTGAAAGGTGATATCTAGATTCCTTTTTTGATCATGGCTTTCACTTAGTCAAAAAATTTTTAAATTATCTCTCCTGGATATATTTTCCAGGTCAGCTGTTTTGCCAATGAGATAGTTCACATTGTCTTCTATTTTTTCATTTTTTTTGGTTTTGTTTTATTGTTTCTTGATTTCTCATAAAGTCATTACCTTTCATTTGCTCTAATTTTTAAGGAATTATTTTCATCAAAGAGCATTTTGAAACTGCTTTTTCATTTGTCCAGTTCTGTTTTTTAAGACATTCTCCTCCTCATCAGCTTTTTGGATCTCTTTTACCGTTTGGATTAGTCTATTTTAAGGTGTTTTTTTCTTTAATATTTTTTGTGTTTCCTTTACTAAGCTGTTCACTTGTTTTTAATTTTTTTCTTGCCCCACTTTCATTTATATTCCCAATTTTTCTTCTACTTCTCTTACTTTATTTTAAAAATATTGGGGTGGCTAGGTGGTTCAATGAATAGAGCATCAGCCCTGGAGTCAGGAGAACCTGAGTTCAAATCTGACTTCAGACACTTAACACTTACTAGCTGTGTGACCTTGGGCAAGTCATTTAACCCCAATTGCCCTGCTTTCTCCCCTCCAAAAAGGAAATAAATAAATAAATTTTTAAAATCCTTTTTGAGTTCTTCTGTGGCATGAGACTAACTCATATTTTTCTTGGAGGCTTTATAAGTAGGAGCTTTGACTTTGTTGTCTTCTTCTAAGTGTGTGTTTTGATCTTCCTTGTCACCATAGTAACTTTTTATAGTCAGAGTTTTTTCCCATTGTTTTCTCATTTCCCCAGCCTATTACTTGATTTTTAAATTCTTTGTTAAGATAGGGCTCTGCTTCCAGAGTATAAGGCACACTGTCCCAAGCTTCCAGGGTTTTGTGCAGTTGTTTTCAGAGATACTTCTACGGACTTGTAAATTTTCAGTTCTTTCACAATGGTATGAGCTAAGGAGAGGTGTTTACTCCTCTCCTGTCCAGTGATCTTGTCTGTGAGCAACCACAAGTATTCTTTTCTGCCTCAACTGTGACCACAAGCTCTGATCTGCCGGTGCTCCATCTCGCTCTGGGACTTCCTCCAAAGACTTTGACCCAGACCCAAGTATGGGCAAAGCAACAGAGTCCTTTCCTAGTATGAGCTAAACTAGTAGGATGTTAGTATGAGCACAAAGACCTCTACAATCTCCTTCTGACCAGCTGTTTGACCCCCTTACCATCTGTGGGCTGAGAGCTCTAGAAGTAGTTGCTACTGGCACCATTGCTGATTCAACTGAATCACTCCCAAGACCTGATCATGGTTTGTTGGGACTGGGGCTGTGCTGGCGAAACCTGCACTGGATTGTGCTCCACTCTCACCCTGTTGTGGCAGACCTATCCTTCTGACCTTCTAAGTTTTCTTTGGCATCTGTGGCCCAAGAGGTCTGAAAACTGCCACTGTTGCCATTGATTCAGGCACCCCAAGTCCTGCTCAGGTTTGCTGAGGCCTTATCCACACTGGTGTGACCTGTGCTGGACTGCATTCCTCTCTCACCCTGGTTCAACAAACCTTTACTGCTGACCTTCCAAGTTTTCTTGGGTTTGGGAATTTGTTTCACTTCACCTTTTTGTGGATTATTCTGCTCTAAAATTTGTTTAGAGTCACTTTTAAAAGGTATTTTGAGGGATTTAGGGGAGCAGGGACTCTCACCTTTACTCCTCCATTTGGTTCCCTCCCAATTCTCTCATTTTTTCCTATTTGGTCAATTCTGTTTTAAGGTGTTATTTTCTTCAGTATTTTTTGTTCCTCCTTTACCAAGCTGTTTATTCTTTTTCATGTGTTTTTGCATACCTCTCATTTATTTTTTTCAATTTTTCTTCTACTTCTCTTACTCGATTTTAAAAATCTTTTTTGTGCTCTTCTAGGAATTATTTTGGAGCTTGAGATCAATTCACATTTTTCTTTGATGCTTTTCATGTAGTTGTTTTTGCCATTGTTGTTCACTGATCTTATATTTTGAGCTTCACTGTTGCCATAGTTACTTTCCATGGTCAGGTTCTCTTTTGTGTTGTTTTGCTCATTTTTTCTAGCCTGTTTCTTGATTTTTAGCTTTATGCTAAATTTGGAATCTGCTTCTTGGGTATAGGGGTCATTGTTCCAGGATTTTAAGTTTTTTATGCTGCTGTTTTCAGAGTTAGTTCTGGGGGTTTGTAAGTTTTCAGTCTTTTCAAGGTAGTATGGTGTGAGGAGAGGTGTGGTTACTAATCTCCTGGGTTGTACTCTGGTCAGTGAGTCACTACAAGCACTCTTTTCCACTCTGGAACTGTGACAATGTTCGTTGCTCCCTTGCAGCTACATGCTTTAGTATGCTGGTGCTCCTCCTTAACCTGGGATTGACCTGGAACTATGTATAAGCAATATAACAGAATCTTGCTCCTAGTGCCAGCAAAAGGTCACCTATAATCTCCTCCTGACCAATTATCTGACTCCCTTACCATATGTATGCTGAGAGCTTCAGAAGCCACTTCTGCCAACTCAGTTGTCCCTAAGGACTGTTGGTAGCCTGCATTCTTTATATATATATATATATATATATATATATATTAATCAAATGCTTTATTAACTTCTAGTTTACATCATTCATTTATACAAAATTTTGAATTACAAATTTTCTCCCCATTTTTCCCCTACCCATCCCCCCAAAATATCCCCTCTTCCAATCTGCTCTCTCCCATATCTTCTCCCATAGCCCCTCCAACTTTCCAGTAGGGCATAGTGGACTTCTATGCCCCAGTGCCTGCATGTCTTATTTCCCAGTTACATGTAAAATAATATTAATAATAGTATATATATATATATATATATATATAAATATATATTAAACATTTTATTTTAAAACTTTGAATTCCAGATTCATTGCCTTCCTCCCTTGTCACCCACCATTACTGGGAAGATAAGCAATTCAATATAGATTGTACATGTGTAGCTATGCAAAACATTTCCATAGTGGATATATTGCAAAAGACTGACTATATTTCCCTCCCTCCTGTCCCAACACCCACTTGTTCTATTCTCTACTTTGATCCCATCCCTTTTCAAAAGTGGGTGCTTCCAAGTTCCCTCCCCACCACCCTGCCATCCCTTCCATCATCCCCCCTCTCATCCGCTTCCCCCCTACTCTATTGTAGGGTGAGATACCCTATTTAGTGTGTATGTCATTCCCTCCCTAAGCCAAATTCAATGAGAATAATGTTGACCCATTCCCTTTTTCCTTCCTATTCTTCCCCTCCATTGTAACCATTTCCCCTTACCTCTTCTATATGAGATAGTTTACCCCATTCTGTCGCTCTATCTCATCTCATTATATTCCTCTCTCACCTCTTAATTTCACCTTTTAAGTATCATCCTTTCCTATTAAATCGGCCCTGTGCCCTCTATCTATTTACACCTGTGCACGTATATACACACATTCACATATGCATGGATACACCCATATACCCTCCTCTATAGACATATATATTTATGTATATATGTATGTACATCTATATATGTACATATAGATGTACATACATACACCTTTCTATTCCCTTCAACTATTCTCATACTGAGAAAAGTTTCATAAGTTACAATTATCATTTTTCCATGTAGGGATCTAAATAGTTTAACTTTGATAAGTTCCTTATGATTTCTTTTCCCTATTTACCTTCTCATGCTTCTCTTGCTTCTTGTATCTGAATGTCAATTTTTCTATTCAACTCTGTTTTTTTCATTAAGAATGCTTGAAAGTCCTCTATGACACTGAATGACAATTTCCCCCCCCTGAAGCATGATACTCAGTTTTGCTGGATAGGTGATTCTTGGTTTTAATCCCAGCTCCTTTTACCTCTAGAATTTCATATTCCAAACCCTGTGATCCCTCAGTGTAGAAGCTGCCAGATCCTGGGTTATCCTGATTGTATTTCCACAATATTCAAATTGTTTCTTCCTGACTGCTTGTAATATTTTCTCCTTGATCTGGGAATTCTGGAACCTGGCTATAATATTCCTAGGAGTTTTCTTTTTGAGATCTTTTTTAGGAGGTGATTGGTGGATTCTTTTAACCTCTCTTTTGCCCTCTGGTTCTAAAACATCAGGGCAATTTTCCTTGAGAATTTCTTGAAGGATGATTTCTAGGTTCTTTTTTGATCATGGCTTTCAGGTAGTCCAATAATTTTTAAATTATCTCTCCTGGATCTATTTTCTAGGTCAGTGGTTTTCCAATGAGATATTTCACATTGCCTTCTATTTTTTTCATTTGTTTGGATCTATTTAATAGTATCTTGATTTTTTCATAAAGTCACTAGATTCCATTTGCTCCAATCTAATTCTAAAGGAATGATTCTCTTCAGTGAGCTTTTGAGATTCTTTTTCCATCTGACAAATTCGGCTTTTTAAGGCATTCTTCTCTTCATTGCCTTTTTGAGCCTCTTTTGCCATTTGAGTTAGTTTATTTTTTAAGGTGTTATTTTTTTTGGTCAGGCTGTTGACTCTCATTTTATAATTTTCTTGCCCCATTCTCATTTCTCTTCTTAATTCTTCCTCCACTTTTCTTATTGGTTTTCAAAATCCTTCTTAAGGTCCTCTATGGTATGTAACGAGCTCGTATTTTTCTTGGAAGCTTTTGGTTCAGGAGTTCTGACTACACTCTATTCCTCTTGTTCCGTGCTTTGCTCCTTTTTGTCCCCAAAATACGAGTGTAAAGTTGGGTTGCTCTGCTTATTTTGCTTCCCTCATTTGCTCATATTACCACTCAATAACTTGACTTTTTTTTTCCACAGTAGGACTCTGCTGCTGGAAATGAGAGCTTTGTACCAAATGCTTGGATTTTCTCAGCTGCTGAAGGTTTTAGTTGGGTGCCCTCTCTGAAGCCTCCACACACTCTGTCAAGCTGGTCACACACCCCAGGACCTCCCCCCTAGACTGCAATCCAGATCCAAGCAGGTTAAAGCAAGAGTGATTACTGCTCAGACTGGTTGCTTGGTGCCCTACAAACTACAGACCAGGAGCTGAAGCTGCCAGGTGGTGGTGGCTGCATGGCTGAGGCCCCGCAGCAGCTTCTCGCCTCCGGGGCAGAGGCTGACTGCACTCCCGACTACTGGATTCCAAAGTCCATACTGCACTGACCTCTCACTTTGTCCTTAGCATTTATGTGTTGATAATACCGAAAACTGCCACAGCTGCTGGTGATCTGAAGTCTCTCCAGCCAGAGGCTGGTCAGGCCGCCCTGGGGCTGAGAACTCTGGCTCCAGCGGGGCTGGGGTCAGCTCTCAGAGTGCTGCCCTGGCTACTTGCTGCAGACCCGCTGGGCTGTCCTCAGTGGGAGGTTAGTTTCTCTGTGTAATTTTGTAGGTTCTATGGCTCCAAAGTTTCTTCAGAGTTATCTTTTACATGAATTGGAGGAGGTGAGAACCAGGGCCCCACGTAAGTCTTGTTTCTACTCTGCTATCTTGACTCTTGCCCCCAGTGGCCTGCATTCTATTCTCACCCTAGTGAGACAGACATTTCATGCTCAACTTTTAAGTTGTCTTGAGCTGGAACATTATTTCACCCCATCCTTTTGCTGGTTCTGTTGCTCCATAATTCATTTTGAGATGTTATTTTAATGTTTTGGGGTAAATTTGGGAAAGCTCAACACAGTCCCTGCCCTTACTCTGCCATCTTCCCCATGATCTTTTTTTTTTTATTATCACTAAATCTCTTCAACTCACTTGGGACTGAGATCCTGGTTCTTTCTCAATCTGCAAAATGTCCTAAGGTTAGAGAATATCTTGTTTATAGTTGACTTGGCTTCTGATCTAAAGAGTGAAAGATATAATGGGAAAAATCTCATGAAGGTAGATTTTTTTTTCTGAGATACTGTTCTTTAGCGGTGTGCCCCAGGGTTCTTTGTGGGGTCCTGTGCTGTTTAATGTTTTAAAGTAAAGACTTGCCACAGTCAACTCCAAATGGTGATGTGATCTACATATAACAGGTGACATCATAATCAAATGAGAAGAGCAAGGGGGAAAATATCTTTCCCAGCTATTGATAGGAAAAGTGTTCATGACCAAATAAAGGATAGAGAGTATGATAGAAGAGAAAATGGATGCCCTTTATTACATAAAATTAATGTTTTTAAACAAAATCAAGGTAATTAAAAGTAGAGAGGAAATAGGGAAAAAGTCTTTGCACAAAGTTTCTCCAATAAATGCATCATATCTAAGATATATCTAGTCAAACATTTATTAAGCACCTAATATGTGCCAAGTACTTTGCTAAGTACTGGGAATGTAAAGAAAGGCAACAACAAAATAATACATAACAAAACAAACAAAAAAACCCCAATTGTTCTTCTTGAGGGGCTCATAGACTAATGGGGAGCCAACATGCAATGAACTATGTGTGAACAAGATAGAAACAGAATAAATTGGAGATAAATATGAAAATGCACCAAGTTTAAGGAGGATTGGCATATATGAGCAGCTTATTTAAATATATATGAATGACAAGCATTCTCCAAATAGATAAATGATCAAAGGATTTGAATAGGAATATTCCTTTTTTCTCAGAGGAAGAAATCTAAAGGCTGAACAACTATATGATTAAAAAAAATCTTCCAAATCATTAATAATTAGAGAAAGAGAAATTAAACCAACTCAGATTAACTGAATTTTTACTTATCAGATTGAGAAAGATGACAAAAAGTGAAAGTAAATAATTGGAGAAACTTTAGAAAGATAGGCAGTGAACTGTTGTGGAAGCTATGCACTAGTTAGTTTAAATGATCCAGAAAAAAACCTGAAACTATGCACCTAAAGTTCTCAAACTACATATATCCTTTAGCTAAGCAATATCATACTTGGGACTATACTCTGAAGATATTTTCTTTTTTTCTTTTTCATTTTTCAAATTCTTTATTAACTTCTGATTTACATCATTCATTTCCACCAGATTTTGAGTTACAAATTTTTTCCCCATTTTCCCCTACCCACTGCCCCAAAATAGCAGTCCCACAGGATATCCCCTCCTCCAATCTGCTCTCTCCCATATTTTCTTCCATACCCCTTTTGACTTTTCCAGTGGATCTCTATGCCCCAGTGCCTGTATATCTTATTTCCCAATTACATGTAAAACAGTATTAATAATAGTATATATATTGAAACATTTGATTTTAAAACTGAATTCCAGATTCATTCCCTTCCTCCCTTGTCACCCACCCATACTGAGAAGATAGCAGTTAAGTATAGGTTGTACATGTGTGGCTAATGCAAAACAATAACAGAGTAGATATATTGTAAAAGACTGACTATATTCCCCCCCTCCTATTTTTCCTCCCATTTGTTCTATTCTCTACTTTGATCCTGTCCCTTTTCAAAAGTGGGTGCTTTCAACTTCCCTCCTTCCCAGCCTGCCTTCCCTCCCATCCCCTTCACCTCTATTCTCCTGTAGGGTGAGATACCCTATTTAGTGTGTATTTCATTCCCTCCCCAAGCCAAATTCAATGGGAATAAGGTTGACCCATTCCCTTTTTCCTTCCTTTTCTTCCCCTCCATTGTAACCATTTCCCCTTGCCTCTTCTATATGAGATAGTTTACCCCATTCTGTCGCTCTATCTCCTCTCATTATATTCCTCTCTCACCTCTTAATTTCACCTTTTAAGTATCATTCCTTCCTGTTAAATTGGTCCTGTGCCCTCTATCTATGTATACCTGTAAACATTTATACTCACATTCACAAATGTATTCACATGGCCATATACCCTCATTTATAGACATTATATATATTTCTATTCCCTTCAACTATTTTCATACTGAGAAAAGTTTCATCAGTTACAATTATTGTTTTTCCATGTAGGAATGTTAATAGTTCAACTTTGATAACTTCCTTATGATTTCTTTTCCCTGTTTGCCTTCTCATGCTTCTATTGCTTCTTTTATCTGAATGGAAATTTTCTATTCAATTCTGTTTTTTTTTTCATCAAGAATGCTTGAAAGTCCTCTATTCCACTGAATGACCATATTTTCCCCTGAAACATGACACTTAGTTTTGCTAAGTAGGTGATTCATTATTTTAATCCCAGTTCCTTTGCCCTGCAGAATATCATATTCCAAGCCCTTCGATCCCTCAGGGTAGAAGCTGCCAGATCCTGAGTTATCCTGATTGTGTTTCCACAATATTCAAATTGTTTCTTGCTGGCTCCTTGTAACATTCTCTCCTTAATCTGGGAATTCTGGAACCTGGCTATAATATTCCTAGGAGTTTTCTTTTTAGGATCTTTTTTAGGAGGTGATTGGTGGATTTTTTCACCCTCTATTTTGCCCTCCTGTTCTAAAACATCAGGGCAATTTTCTTTGAGAACTTCGTGGAGGATGATTTCTAGGTTCTTTCTATGATCATGGCTTTCAGGTAGTCAAATAATTTTTAAGTTTTCTCTCCTGGATCTATTTTCCAGGTCAGTGGTTTTGCCCATGAGACATTTCACATTGCCTTCTATTCTTTCATTTGTTTGGAACTGTTTAACAGCATCTTGATTTTTCATAAAGTCATTAGCTTCCATTTGCTCCAATATAATTCTGAAGCAATGATTCTCCTCATTGAGCTTTTGAGATTCTTTTTCCATCTGGCAAATTCAGCTTTTTAAGGCATTCTTCTCCTCATTGCCTTTTTGAGCCTCTTTTGCCATTTCAGTTAGTCTGTTTTTCAAGGTGTTATTTTCCTCAGTCAGGCTGTTGACTCTCATTTCATAATTTTCTTGCATTGTTCTCATTTCTCTTCCCAATTTTTCCTCCACTTCTCTTATCTGCTTCTTAAGGTCCTCTATGGCCTGTTACCAGCTCATATTTTCCTTTGAAGCTTTTGGTGCAGGAGTTCTGACTTCACTGTCTTCCTCCTGTTTCATGCTTTGCTCCTTTTTGTCCCCCAAATAGGAGTGTAATGTTGGAATCTTCTGGCTGCTTTGTTTCCTTTTCCTGGTCATGTCACCCCTCAGTCACTAGACCCCTGGGCTTTTTGCCACAGTAGGACTCTGTCACCAGACGGGAACTTTCGTTCCAAAAGCTGGGGTTTTCTCAGCTGCCTGAGGTGTTAGATGGGTGCCCTCTCTGAGGCCACCACATGGTCTGGCAAGCTGGACAAACACCCCAGGACCTCCACCCTAGACTGCAATCCAGATCCAAAAAGTTTAAAGCAAGAGTGTTTACCCTTCAGACTGGTGCTTGTTCCCCCTATACTCTGCAGGCCAGGAGCTGAAGCTGCCATGTGGTACTGGCTGGCTGTTCTGGTGGCTCAGTGGCTTCTCGCCCCAGGGGGCAAAAGCTGATGCACTCCCTCTTACTGGGTGCCAAAGTCCAAACTGCACTGACCTCTTACTTTGTCCTTTGCATCTGTGTGTTGATCATTCTGGAAACTGCCACAGCTGCTGCTGATCTGGAGTCCCTCCTGACAGTGGCTGGTCAGACCTGCCCTTGGGCTAAAACCTTGGTGTGCAGCTCCCAGAGAGCTGCACTGGCTGATTCCTGCCAGCCTGTGGGGCTGTCCTCAGGGAGAGGTTAGCTTCTCTGTGTCATTTTGTGGGTTCTGCAGCTCCAAGTTTTGTTTAGAGTCCCCTTTTTACATTGATTGGGGAAGGTGGAAGCCAGAGCCACTCAGAGGTCATGATTCTACTCTGCCATCATAACTCCGGCCCCTGACGATTTTTTCTAAAGAAGAGGAAAAAGACATAGATTTAGAAATATTTTAGTTACTCTTTTTTATTGTAGCAAAAATTGGGAAAAAAGGGACATTTGTAAGTTGGGGAATGCCTGAATTAATTATGATTGAATTTATTAAAATATTATTGAACCATGTTATTTTATAGTATGCATTTATATGAATATGAGTTATTATAGAAGGCACGGTTTAAGAGAAATCTGGAAAGATTTGTATAAACTAATAGAGGGAAGGGAGCAGAATCAGAGCATTTATACAATAGCTACATTGTAAAGAAAACGAATTTTGAAAGATTTGATAATGATAATTATAGCAGTGATTGACCATAACTCCCAAGATGTATGATAATGGATGCTACCACTTCTTGTAAGAGGAGTGATGACCCAAGGTGCAGAATGAGGCATTCAGACATGGCCAGTGTCAATTTATTTTACTTGACTAAGCTTTATTCATTCATTCATTCATTCATTTATTTATTTATTTATTTATTCATTCATTCATTCATTTATTTATTTATTTATTCATTCATTTATTTATTTATTTAGTTTGACTGTTTTGTGTAGAGATAGTGTTTTTCCCTTTTTATGAGGAGAGAAGAGTTTAGTGGGATGGAGAGAAGTAGTCATAGTATTGCAAAAAAAAAGAAATAAAAGAGGCTCATTGCAATATCTTAAAGAATGCATAGATCATAATAGAAGGAGATTCAGAGGAAAACAGAAAAGTAGGATAGCTTTAAAAATAGCATATTGGTTTTATTAAGTACTTTAAATAAACAAGTTATATGTAACAGAGATTTGTGGTTTTACACATTTTATTAAAATTATTTATTGTATATGAAAATATTCTTTCTCTTTGGTGTTTGTTACATTTAGAATATATAAAATTAAAAGCTATTCTAATTATTGTCTTGGAAAAAAGCAATGCCATGGCTTTCAAATTTACAAATGGCATAAAGTTAGAAGGAACGACTATTAGACAGGATGGCAGTCAAAATCCAGAATGTTCTTTAAAGGTTAGAATACAGGGCTACATCTAATAAGGATAAATATACTTGGCAAAAAAAAAAATCAACCCTGCAAGTACAAGATAGGGGAAACATTCTAAGCAATAGCTCTGTTGAAAAAATCTGAAACATTTAGTTGACACTATGCTGAACAATGAAACAATACGTGATAAAGCATACAAAAATCTAATGTGGTCTACATTATATATGACTAGGAATATGATACTTGCCCCTGGCCAGACCATACATAGAGAATATTCAGTTATGGATACCATGATTCTGGAAGGACACAGATGAGCTAAAATGTAGTCAGGAGTCTGCAACCATGACAGTGAAGAGTCTCCAGATGATACTGCATTTTAAGGGGCATTAAAAGTTATCTTCAAATACTTAAAGGTTTGTCATTAGGGATAAGACTTTCTCTGCTTGGCACTAGATGGAAGAGTAAGTAGCAATAGATGGAAATAACAGAGAATCAAGTTTTTTTTTTCAAATGCTTTATTAACTTTTTTTCTTTTTTAAGCAATAGGGGTTAAGTAACTTGCTCAAGGTTACATGGCAGTTATTTCTAGGTGTGGTGCTAAGTATCTGAGCCTGGATTTGATCCCCAGGTCATCCCAACAGTGGAGCTGGTGCTCTTACTCGCTGTGCTACCTGGCTGCCCCATATTAACTTCTGATTTATATCATTCATTTCTACCAGATTTTGAGTTGCAAATTTTCTCCCCGTTTTTCCCCTACCCACCACCCCAAAATAGCAGTCCCACAGGATATTCCCTCCTCCAATCTGCTCTCTCCCATACCCCTTTGAACTTTTCCAGTGGATCTCCATGCCCCAGTAACTGTATATTTTATTTCCCAATTATATGTAAAATAGTATTAATAATAGTGTATATATATATATGAATATTTGATTTTAAAACTTTGAATTCCAGATTCATTCCCTTCCTCCCTTGATGCCCACTCTTACTGAGAAGATAAGCAGTTCAATATAGATTGTACATGTGTGTCTAATGCAAAACAATAACATAGTAGATATATTGTAAAAGACTGACTATATTTCCCTCCCTCCTATCCCACCTCCCACTTTTCCTATTCTCTACTTTGATCCCGTCTCTTTTCAAAAGTGGGTGCTTCCAACTTCCCTGTCTCCCAGCCTGCTCTCCCTTCCATCATCCCCCCTCTCATCCCCTTCCCCCCCCACTCTCCTGGAGGGTGAGATACCCTATTTAGTGTGTATTTCATTCCCTCCTCAAGCCAAATTCAATGGCAATAATTTTCACCCATTCCCTTTTGCCTTCCTATTCTTCCCCTCCATTGTAATCATTTTCCCTTGCCTCTTCTATATGAGATACTTTACCCCATTCTGTCTCTACCCATCTCCTCTCATTATGTTCCTCTCTCACCTCTTAATTTCACCTTTTAAGTATCATCCCTGCCTGTTAAATTGGTCCTGTGCCCTCTATCTATGTATACCTGTAAACATATATACACGCATTCACATATGTATTCATATGCTCATATACCCTCATATATATATTCCCTTCAGCTACTGAGAAAAGTTTCATAAGTTACAATTATTGTTTTTCCATGTAGGAATGTTAATAGTTCAACTTTGATAAGTTCCTTATGATTTCTTTTCCTGTTTACCTTCTCATGCTTCTCTTACTTCTTGTATCTGAATGTCAAATTTTCTGTTCAACTCTGGTTTTTTCAGCAAGAATGCTTGAAAATCCTCTATTGCACTGAATGACAATATTTTCCCCTGAAACATGATACTCAGTTTTGCTGGGTATGTGACTCTTAGTTTTAATCCCAGCTCCTTTGATCTCCAGAATATCATATTCTAAGCCCTCTGATCCCTCAGTGTAGAAGCTGCCAGATCCTGGGTTATCCTGATTGTGTTTTCACAATATTCAAATTGTTTCTTCTTGGCTCCTTGTAATATTCTCTCCTTAATTTGGGAATTCTGAAACCTGGCTATAATATTTCTAGGAGTTTTCTTTTTGGGATCTTTTTCAAGAGGTGATCAGTAGATTCTTTCAACCTCTATTTTGCCCTCTGGTTCTAAAACATCAGGGCAGTTTTCTTTGAGAATTTCCTGGAGGATGATTTCTAGGTTCTTACTTTGGTCATGGCTTTCAGGTAGTCCAATAATTTTAAAATTACCTCCCCTGGATCTATTTTCCAGGTCAGTGGTTTTTCCCCATGAGATATTTCACATTGCCTTATATTCTTTCATTTGTTTGGATCTGTTTAACAGCATCTTGATATTTCATAAAGTCATTAGCTTCCATTTGCTCCAATATAATTCTGAAGGAATGATTCTCCTCATTAAGCTTTTGAGATTCTTTTTTCCATCTAGCAAATTTGGCTTTTTAAGGCATTCCTCTCCTCATTGCTTTTTTGAGCCTCTTTTGCCATTTGAGTCAGTCTGTTTTTTAAAGTGTTATTTTCCTCAGTCAGGCTGTTGACTCTCATTTGATAATTTTCTTGCATCATTCTCATTTCTCTTCCCAATTTTTCCTCCACTTCTCTTATCTGCTTCTTAAGGTCCTCTATGGCGTGTAATCAGCTCATATTTTCCTTTGAAGCTTTTGGTGCAGGAGTTCTGACTTCACTGTCTTCCTCCTGTTCCATGCTTCGCTCCTTTTTGTCCCCAAAATAGGAGTGTAATGTTGGAATCTTCTGTCTGCTTTGTTTCCTTTGCCTGGTCATGTCACCCCTCAGTCACTTGACCCCTGGGCTTTTTGCTGCAGTAGAACTCTGCCACCAGACAGGGCAGCTTTTGTCCCAAATGCTGGGGTTTTCTCAGCTGCCTGAGGTATTAGATGGGTGCCCTCTCTGAGGTCTACTCACGCTATCGCAAGTTGGACCCCCGACCTCCACCCTAGACCACAATCCAGATCCAAGCAGGTTAAAGCAAGAGCTATTAACCCTCAGACTGGTGCTTGGTCCCTCTACATTCTTCAGGCCAGGAGCTGAAGCTGCCACATGGTGCTGGCTGGCTTTGCCAGTGACTCAGCAGCTTCTTGCCCTGGGGGCAAAAGCCGATGCACTCCCCAAGTCCAGACTGCACTGACCTCTCACTTTGTCCTTCGCATCTATAAGTTGATAAATCTGGAAACGGCCACAGCTGCTGTTGATCTGGAATCCCTCTGCCTGCTGGAAGCTGGTCAGGCCCACCTTGGGGCAAAAGCCTCAGTGTGGGGATGGGCTCGGCTCCCAGAGCGCTGTGCTGGACAATTCCTGCTGGCCTTCCAGGCTGATCTCAGCAGGAGGTTAGCTTCTCTGTGTCATTTTGTGGGTTCTGCAGCTCCGAAGTTTGTTTTGTTTGTTTTATGCCTCTTTTTACATGGATTGGGGAAGGTGGAAGCCAGAGCCATGGGGAGGTCGTGTTTCTACTCCGCCATCTTGACTCTGCCCAAAGAATCAAATTTATATGTACAATGGCAAGAAGAGCTTTAATGATTAAATTTTATGAAAACTTATGAAGATAAAGTTCCTTTTCTGAGCTATACTCCTCTCCTCCTCATAAAACTCACACATGCAGGTTAGTACTTCATGGGACAAGTCCCTTCATGAGCTTTCACCATTGCATTCAACTTTAGTAGTCAGTTGAAACAATTAACTGAAAGTAAAGGCATTGACTGAAAATGGCATGGCATGAGTACTATTAACAAAACATTCCCTAAAATAAATCTTGAATGTGCACTCTGACAAACACTCATCATGAGTAGGAAGAGTGGGTACACAAAAGGAATACACTAATATGGTCATACACATAGGAAGCACCCAGTGGCAAGAATAATCATATCTCTGGTCCTGTAGGTTTCTGATGTCTTTAAATTTTTGTGGGGTCTTCAAAATTCCCTCTGGATTCAACATTTCTTCTGGCCATAATATTTAACTGGGTTCCCTTGACTTGCCCCTTTCCATAGCTCAACTCCTTACTGCTAGGTCTAATTCTCCTTCACATTATCTCTGTTGGACACAGCATCCCTGACTGGGTGAGCTGCTCTGCAGAAAGATCCTATTGAAATTGAAGGGTGAGAGAGGAGGAGGAGGAGCAGAAAAAGGAGGAGGAGTTGACAATGGCAATGGAAGTCTGAAGATAATAGATAATGCAGCTGTGCTAAAAATCCGGTTAGATGTCAATGACACTGGTCCTCTGAGAAGGCAGTGGAAAGTTTGCTTCTCCTAGGAGAAGCCAATTCATATATGCCTGAGGCACCCCCATCCTGGTGGCCTGGAGAAAGCAAATATAAACTAGTCTTCTAAAAGCAGTTGAACAATGGAACCAGATAGCATTTAAATATATGTTTCATCTCTGCCATCATCAGATAATGGAGCTGGTGCTGCTGCAAATGAATTTGGAGAATTTGGTGGGTTTTCTGAAGTCAGCCCTTCTGGTGTAGGGATTATTGATTTGAATGCACCAGAGTTTACCAATTCCAATGAAGAATTTATGCCTTCAAATCACTTAATACCATTTTATGGTTTCTTGGAAAAAGTAGCTAGCCTCACAAGCTGTTAACAATGATAATGATAGGGGCGGCTAGGTGGCACAGTGAATAAAGCACCAGCCCTTAAGTCAGGAGAACTTAGATTCAGGTCCGGCCTCAGACACTTAACACAAAAAATAGCCATGTGACCTTGGGCAAGTCACTTAACCCCAATTGCCCTCCAAAAAAGAAAAACAAAACAGAACAAAGCAAAAAAAATGATAATGATGAAGAAGCATCACTAAATTTTCTAGTCTTATCAATAAACAACCTGATGTTTTCACCTTCTACTGCCAGGAAATAAATAATTGAATACAGAACTTCAGATACTTCAGTTGAAATTATAGGAAATTCAAGAGATTTAAATGAAGTAGTGGGGCAGAGAATGTTGCAATATCTGAAAACTTCTCTTCTGACAGTTTTAGAACTGATAGGAAAATAGTCAAGACAAGAAAGTAGATATCTGTAATGGTGGAAAATATGGAAGATTCTGACAGATGGGTTTACAACATTGGAAACTGTAAGTTCTCAGGGAATGGAAAATCTGGATTTTACTGAGACTAAAGAGTCAAAGCATTGAACATCATTTAGATTCCACACTTCATTTGGCTGAGGAATTTGCAGATTTTGTCACATTTTCAAAAAAGGAGAGGATACAAGTGGAAGAAACAAGATCTTAACTTCAGAGAAGCACTAAATATTCAGGAAAACAATAAAATAAACAGGATCTATGAAGGAAGTTCTGTAAAACAAAAATCTTTGGATAGAAGCTATGAAAATGAAAGACTTTCATTTAAGATAATTGGGTTTGCATTTCAGAAATCAGTGTAGTAATCACTAACAACTAACAGGATCAGGAAAGACTTCTGTAAGAGATTCCCTATGAGTTAAGCCTTGAAGGAAGCTGGAGATTCTCAAAAGTAAAGGTGAGAAAGGAGCATTTTCCAGGTTTGGGAGACAGAGGTATAAAATGGAATGCCAAGTTGTGGGGACATCAAGTGGTCTGGAAGTAGAGACACATGCAATAAGTCTGGAACCAGGTTGTGAAAGACTTTATATGCATTGCTCCTACTTCTACTCTCTATAGGCAAGCAAAACAAATCTAATTTCTCAGTTAGGCAGTCTCATGGGCCTGGATCAGGAAGACCTGGCTTCAGATCTGGACTGAAAGACATACTGTGTGACCGCTGTCTGCCTCAGTTTCCCCATTTGAAAAACAGGGATAATTATAGCACCTACATTCCAGGGTTGTTGCAAGGATCAAATGGGACAATATTTGTAAACCATTTAGTACAGTTTCTGGCATATAGCATTATGAAATAAATTCTTCCCTTTCTTCCCCTTCTCTGTTTTATTCATATATATATATATACATATCATATATATGAATATATATAAGAATAAACATAGACATATATATGTATATATATATATATATCTTATCATAAAGTGTACTTAGGGAATCTATCCAAATGTTACCCAGACCTTGTCTAGTTAAAAATAAAAATCACTGACTTTTTGTGGCAGTTGGGGTTAAGTGACTTGCATGACATCACATGAATGTCTGATGACAGATTTGAACTCAGGTTCTCCTGACTCCAGGGCAGGTACACCACTCACTGTGACATCTCGCTGCCTACAAAATTACTGACTTTAAAGCTGCTTAAAACTTTCCTCACAGCAACTCTGTGAAGTACATTAAGCAAATATGATTACCTTCATTTTATAAACAAGGAAAATGAGACCCAAATTCACACAGCTAGGGTAACAGTTTAGTGTGC
The DNA here is from genome assembly GCF_028583685.1 of Petaurus breviceps papuanus. Lineage (NCBI taxonomy): Eukaryota > Metazoa > Chordata > Mammalia > Diprotodontia > Petauridae > Petaurus > Petaurus breviceps. The sequence goes on from NW_027185655.1 coordinate 76,742,653, forward strand.
ATAGGAGACATTTCCTGAGCACTAATATCAGTTTGGGGCTTACATTCATACTATTGTTTCAGATTTTACCCAGAAGAAACTCCTTTTCTTTGGAGCCAAGCATTAAAAATCACTTATAATATAGTCTTGTAATGGAAGATGCTCTAGCTCTTAGAGCAAGACTTGCAAGAAGCTTGCATGACTCCAATCTACATAAAGGCTTGGTGAGACTGCTTATGGGCATGCAAAATGGAGAGGTTCTTCCCCCTACTTTGGAGCATACACAGGTATACACTGACAATTTTCTGTTGGCTTATTGCTTGTTGATGGAAAGCTTTATAATTGGCTGCTGAGCCAGAACTAAGTGCATACAAAAGTTTCAAGGGGACAGTCCCTAGCTTTCTTCCCTGGCAGCTTTCAAGGAAGGAGAAAGAGCTATGAATCTCCAGGTGGGGAGGGGGGAAGTGGCAGATGCCACAGTGGCCTTGTCATTCCCCATGGCTGTCATGTAGTTATGAAAACATGATGCCTCTTTTTCTTTTGTCTCTTGTGTGTTTCTTCTTTTCTGATCTTAAGTGACTGAGTACTCAGAGATGGAATTTTCTAGGTTACATGCAACTTTGAAAGTTCCAAAAGGTCAGAAGAGGCTTCAGAGGTCTAGCACCTGGGGTTGGTAACAAAGTCTGTTGTTAGTCATAGAACCTGAGTTCAATGAGCAGATCACTGAGCAGATGCTGCATCAGCAGAGATTTAGGATGCACATGATTGCTGCTTCACTAATCCCACCAAGGATCAAGTCTGGTTGATTTTGAAAATGACCCATCTCTCAGCTATACCACATTCAGAAATAAACTTAGTGGAGATTTTACAAAAGGAAAAAAAGGACTTCCAGGGTGAGAAGACACTCTGACTCACAAAGGTGCTTCAGTTCCTATGTGCTTCAAATTTGATCTCATTCTCCCCAGGAGAATATGTACTCCGCAGTATTTTTTTTAGGTGGGGTGGGTAAAAGGAACCAACATTTATTAAGCTCTTGCTGGGTACTGTGCTAAGTGCTTTACAAATATTATATCATTTGATTAATCTCTTTAAAACAGATAAATCATAGGTATAACAATTAAATTTTGAGGTAGTATCAAGATGGGAGGATATACTGACGGAGGAGACAGGGGTAGGGGTGAGTTGATTTCTCTTTCCTCTCTCCCTGATTGACCACATTCAGCAAGGATGAGAGATATACTCTAGCCAGACATGAATACAGAAAGACATCATTTAAGACAGGAAGCAGATTCTAGCAATTGATTCCTGGCATCAGAAGAGCAAGTTGTCATGGGGATAATAAGACACTGAGAACCCTGTTGAGCAATGCATTCAGCAGAGATGTTACACTCAAGGGAAGATAATGTGAATAAGAAAAAAGAAAGAACTTTCAGGTGGAACTACTAGGAGTTGTGAGTTGTCTTTATTACAGATGATTTCCTCCTTTGGTAAATTTTACTTCATGTCTGCTTTTCCAAGAAGAGAATATCAAATCCCTTCTCATTATCTTTGTTCAACTGACAGCTCCTGAAATTACCAAACAGTTATCTAAGGTTTCATCATACCAACTCCTTCACTTGCAAGAGGAATTTCTTTCTGTTTAAGAACACTTGAAGGACAGGAGGCAAAGTCTCACTACCGTTATAATAATGAAATTTACCAATATAAACTTACATAGATAGGTGTAGCAGCAAGCACCCCAAGCATCCTCAGGGTTTGCTGCCAATACAGGTTCTTGGATCTGCTTTGATAAAGGAAAGCAACTCAAAATGGGTTAACAAGCTTACTTTAATCAGTCAAACATGTATCATTTACCTAGTTCAGGGGAAAGAGGTCAGCACCTCGAACTTCAGAATATACATACAGAATTATCAAGACAGAAACAAATCAAGTAGACAGATTTCCAAACTGTCCAACCAGTACATCCATACCAAACAACATCTGGGTTTCAAAGCCAGGGGGCTCTGGACAATGGCTTTCCAGAGTTTCATCTGATCAAATCACAGAACACTTCTCAAAGTGAGCCCCAAAACAAAGCCTCACATCAAGGCTTATATAGCCTTCTCCTGGCTCAGAGAATGTAACAACCTTTTGGACCCACTGGCCAATCAAGAAGTATCTACTGAAAAACAAGCCTCCTACTCCAGGCTCCAGATGCACTTTAGCCTAGGGGCAGGGAAGATCTTTAAATTTACATTCCCATTACAATAGGAGAGCATACTTCTCTTCCTGTGAAATGTCAAAGATTGATATTGTTTATATTTCAACCCTATTTATGTTTATATGTTGAAGAGAATTATTTTTAATTGATTATTTTCTGGTAGTTAATAGAACTTAATCCTTTAAGAAGCCTGTATACTGTCATTTATTGTTTCATTATCTAAGTTTTTTTTTTTAAATCTGTTAACATGCAGAAACAAACCAGTGTTGCTAAGTGATGTAAATAATTCTGAAAAAGTTAGGTGATCTCCAGCTTTCTGCACTCCACATTCTTAACATATTCCTGTTCCCTTTCTTCTAATTTGTTTTAAGCCCTGGAAGATCAGTAAAAATTGAGAGGCATGAGGAGGCCAGGTGGCTCAGTGAGTAAGAGCACTGGCCCCAGTGTCGGGAGAACCTGGGGGATCGAATCCAGGCTCAGACACTTAGCATCCACCCAGAAACACCTGGCCGTGTAACCTTGAGCAAGTTACTTAACCCCGATTGTGTTAAAAAAAAAATTGAGAGGCATTGGGGTTAGTAGAAAGAATGCTACCTATAGTTTAGCCTTTGGGGACTAATGGAGTCCTCTCCTTGTTTCTGTTTTATGATTATAAAAGAGTATAGTATGCAGATAGTGATTTTCAGTCTCTAAGTGTCATACAAATATTGCTTGTTATTATTATTATTACTTGTAGCAACATTCCTAAAGTATTAAGAATTCAAGCAAAATCCACTGCCTAGTGGGCAGTAACTCAGAGAGGGATCTAGTGGGGGAAAAGAGATGGTTTGGCCAACTGACAGTGTATTAGACCTGAGACTCATGCACATATATGTTGATCAGTTCATAAATGCCACCCATCCCCTTTTACTGTCCTCATAGTGTTGTGGAAAGACCTTTGGATATGAGTCAAGAGAGGTATGAGTTTTAATTCTGCCTCTTTCTTTTACTAGCTATGTGACCATGGGCCAGTCATTTAACTTTAATGAACTTTAATTTCCCTCATTTGGAGAGTGGAAATTATAAGGAAGATAAATGTATCTCATAGGGATATTGTAAGGATGATCTGATGTTTGTAAATATTTGTGAAATTCTTTGCAAACTTTAAAGAATTATAAAGAGCTTTAAAGGGTCACATCTCTTATACTAGAACCCATAATATCCCAACAGTTTCTTCCCATAAACAGGTCATCCAGTAGATAGAAATATCTTCTAGTAAAGACATTTACTAAAATTGCATAGTAAAAATAACTACAGAATACAGCAACTGTTTGTTAGTTATTATTATTGAAAAATATTTATAGTTGAATCAATCTTAGTCATTATTTGACCATAGATATATTCATTTCTGGTCATTCTGGGGAGCAAGTCCTCTGGGGTACATTAGTTAACCTTTGTAGGAATGTGTATTGTTTTCATAACTTGAACCATTAGAATTAATTATTCATAATGTCATTGATTTTGCATCAAAAAAACTGGTATACTGGGTATATTAAACTTCCTACAACTCAAATAATGTGATGTACTACCATGTAAAGCAGTTAGGCAAATTAACTTGATTTTCAAATAAAGTGACAGTGATATTCATTCAAAGTAAAATCAATAAATATTTTGTGCTTCTAGTCAGCTACCTTTTATCTTTGAACCTGCATCTTGCCATCAGTGTCCTCACAAACAACAAGAAAATTACTCTCGGAAGCAGAGTGGTTGGTGTGAGACAACTGTAGACAGCTGTCTAATAATTCCACAAGCTACCATCTAAATAATAAGTAATGAGAAAGAATGTGACATTCTCTCTTTGGGAAAACAAAGAGGAAGGAAAAATATGCCAAGGGAGGAAATCAGCTGTCTGATCAAAGTAGGATTTAGTAGTTTAAAAATGTAAGCTATTGTGAGACAGTTGGTGTGCCCAGTCAAAAATGCTGAAGACTGCCTGACATTTATGTCTACTCAGCAAGTGATCAGCCTGGGACTATTTTTGGAAAGAGTTTCCACAGACTTGGAGTGTCTTCAGCCCCCATGATTTTCCCCTGATTGACTGATAAACAGGTGCTGAAAAAGACTGTGACAGAAATATCACAGACCCAGCTTCTTCCTTGGAATACTGTCACCAGTATCCACAGCTTTGTTTAACTGCATTGTGTCTGGAACAAGTGGTTCTGCAGTTTCCTTTGAATTTGTAGGAGGGAAGAAACAGAATCATTTGTGATACTTAATTCCTCTTTTACAGAAATAGCTTGTGTGTTTACTGACATAACTGAATTAGGATTCCTAATTTTCTAAATTTTGGATTTATAAATTATACAGTTTATAAATTTATAAGTGTAAGGTGATGAGTCAATATGAAGAAAGAACAATATAATGTGTGATAAGGTGTTTTTTTTAGGATAAATTGTCAATAAATTGAGAGGTTTTTTTTCATTATATGAGATTAATTTCCCACTGAGGTATGCTAGAACTGGAGAAATAGGTCATATTATAATTCCTTAAAAAAGCAGAATATTGGAGGAAATTTTTGGAACAATTTTATGTCAGAATAAAAATAATTCCAGATCACCATATGTTTAAGAAATATTATTACTTTATCATACTCTGAAAGATTTTATTCCTTTAAAAACTTGAAAAAGAAGTATTATATTTTAATGTATCACTTGCCCACATTTTCAAATGAAGGTTTTGATCAAAATGAGGAGAAAAAGTCTCTATTTCTTTGCAAAATAATGCACAGAAAAAAATATCTTCAAATATATTTGGATTTGATCCTTCCCACCCTATTTCAGGACAAAGCTTTTATCGCCACATTTGTTATTAGACTCAGAATAGAACATTTCACCTCGTGTCCCATTGAATTATCTCGGCAGAATACCTATTCTTGCTCTGCAAGGAGCAGAGCCCCTCCACTACACATCATCATGCATTTCCAGAGACTCCCTAGGCCTCCATGTTAGTTGGCAGAAGACAGAGCATACTATGCATGTTTGTGTCACACACACACACAAGCACAGGCACACGCACATACACACTGGTCAGTTACCAACTACATTATAAATGAATTTATATTCTTCATGATATCATTGGTCCTTTTCAGAAAGAAGGAGGAACAAGAGGACAATGTTTTATAATCACTATTTACAATGCTCAGGAGAGAAGTCAGAGGCAGATAAACAGACCTTAGAATCATATACATTGGAGATAATAATGGAATCCATGGGAGCTGAGAAAATTGCAGAGCAAAATAGGATCGAGGGAGAAGAGGAAAGGGTTCAGCACAAGCTGTGAGGAACATCTGAGGTTATTGGAAGTGACTTGTAGGAGGAAAAGCTCTGCTGGTGAAGTGATTAGGGAAATGTAAAAAACTTGCTTACATTACTGAGAGTCCAATTATAGATGAAGAAATTGAGACAAAGGTTAAGTGATTTGCCTAGGATCACACAATTAGTAAATATCTGAAGCTGGATTTTAATTTAGGTATTTGTGACTACAGGTCCAGGGCTCTCTCTACTGTGCCACATAGCTGTCACAAGTGTGAAGGAAGGACCCATTAGATTAGGGCAAAGAAGCATGGTAAGGTGACAAGTATTTATTTAGCACTTATTGTATACTGTGCAGTGTACTATACAAGCAAAAAATACAAATGCAAGGTAAAAGAAAGACAGTCCCTGTCCTCAGACAGCTTACATACTGACCTGGGAAGATAACACACAAAGAGAACTGAAAGGGGGAAGCAGGGAAGTATACACACCAGGGGCACATATGTTATTGAAATAAGGAAAAAAAACAGAGAAAGGAATGGAATGAAGGTTGATTGGTTTGGGCTGCTCCCCAAATGGAGACTCAGTGGAAGTGAGGGAAGCTTCTACTTGTCTAGGAATTTTTCTCAAGGGAAACATCTAATAACTTCCATACTTAATTCCACAAGTACTTTTATCTTGCCATGGACTTGGAAAAGATAGTTGAAACTTTTTGTGATGACAAAGTACTGGAAACAAAGAGGGAGCTTATTTATTAGTGAATAGTTAAGCAATATTTTTTGCAAGAATGTAAGAGAATATTATTGTGCTATAAGAAATGATGACAGCTACCCAATAGAAGATGCAGCATAGAAGCAAGAAGACTCCCTGAGCTTCCCCCATAATCACCTCAAATACCTATGAAAATGACTCTAAACAAACTTTAGGGCTACAGAACCCATAAACTGACAGAGAAACAAACCTCCCACTGAAGACAGCCTGGCAGACCAGAAGGAAGGGTCCATTGCAGCACACTGGAAGCAGAGCCCAGGCCCATGTGAGTCTGCAGTTTTAGCCCCAAGGCGGCCCGATCAGCCTTGGCTAGAGGGACATCAGGAGAGTAGATCACCAGCACCCGTGGCATTTTCCAGAATTATCAACCCATAAATGCCAAAGACAAAGTGAGAGGTCAGTGGACTTTGGGAACAGGGGGTCGGGGAGTGTGGTCTGGCCTCTACCCCCAGGAGGGAGAAGCCGTGGAGGCACAGAGGCCACCGCTACGTGACTGCTTCAGAGCTCCTGGGATGCAGATTATAGGAAGACCAAGCAACCAGTCTGAGGGGTAAGTGCTCTTGCTTTAACCTGCCTGGATCTGAATTGCTATCTAGGGTGGAGGTCCTGGGGTGTGTGACCAGGGTGGCAGAGCCAGTGGAGGCTTATGAGAGGGCACTGAACTAATAGCTCTGGCAGCTGAGAAAACCCCAGTGATTTGGAACAAAGTTCTCCTATCGGAAGCAAAGTTCTACTGTGGCAAAAAGCTCAAAAGGAAAGTGGCAACATGAGCAAGCAAAGGAATTTCAGGTAGGTGATTTTTACACATCCAGGCTGTAGGCTGATAGCCCCAGGAGAAATTGATGTCACTGAGGCAGGCCCTGCACTTTCTCTTACCCAGCTCTGACTGATCCTCTGTCCCACAGTGAAACATCTGCAAATTGCCCTTTTGGTGGGTGAATCTACTGGCTGGGGCTCACTCTCACTCTGCTCTGGTCTGTTCTCAGGTCCACACTGCTGCAGCCACTACACACTCCATGCTCCCCCTGCCCAGTCCGACATGGGCACTTTCCTGGTCTGGGAATCTGCCATGCTCTGTCTCCCAATGGGTTCTATCACTCTAAAATCCATTCAGATTCACTTTTTAGAGGATACTAACAGAATTCACCAAGGAATTCAGACAAGTTCCTGCTTTTGCTCCACCATCTTGGCTCTGCCCCCAATTCTATTTTTTAAGGTATTCTTTTCTTCATTGGCTTTTTGCACTTCTTTTGCCATTTAAGTTAATTTTTTTAGTTAGTCTATTTTTTAAGGTGTTTCTTCATTCCAGCTAATGACTCATTTTTCATGATTTTCTTTCATCATTCTCATTTCTCTTCCCAATTTTTCCTCCACTTCTCTTACCTGATTTTCAAAATCCTCCTTGAGCTCCTTCATGGCCTGCGACCACTTCAAATTTCTCTTGGAAGCTTTTGATGCTGGAGTTTTGACTTTTTTGTCTTCTTCTCATTCCATGTTTTGATCCTTTATGTCCCCCAAAAAGAATTCTATGGCCTGATTGCACTTCCTCTGATTGTTCGTCTTGCCAGCCAATTATTAGACTTTTGAGCTCTTTGTGAAAGTAGAGCTTGGCTTCCAGAGTGGAGAGCTGTGTCTCAAATTGCTGGTGTTTTGGCAGCTGTGACAGAGCTTCTGTCAGAGCTATGAGGAGGGCACTCTCTCTACAGCCACCACAAGCTCTGGCACACTGGTGTTCCTCACCCTAGGACCACCACCCAAGACTGGGACCCAGATCCAAGCAGACCAAAGCAAGAGTGATTGCCCTTTGAATGGTTTCTTGGTCCCCCTAAGATCTGTAGGCTAAAAGCTCCAGAGGCAGCCATGCCACACACGTCTCAACCCAGGGGCAGGGGACAAACTGCATTCTTCTCTCCCCTAGTTTCAACAGAGTTCCCTACTGACCTTTTACTTTCTCTTTGGCATTTGTGGGTTGAGAAGTCTCAAAACTGCCATAGTTGCCAGTGATTCACTCTCCTGAAGTCTTCTATGGCCAGTCTGGGCCACTGGTGGGGGCCACCCCTGATCTGGGCCTGTGCGGCTCACACTGGACCATGCTTGGCCCCCAACTTGGTGTGATAGACCCTTCCTGCCAGCCTGCCAGGCTGCCTTCAGTGGGATATTTGTTTCTCTCTGTCACTTTGTGGGTTGTAACACTAAAATTTGTTTAGAGTAATTTTTTTTTACAGATATTGGAAGTGATAGAGTGGGAGCTTAAGTTCCTGCTTTTACTCCACCATCTTTGCTCCACCCCAACCTGTTTACATTGTTAATGTCGTTTTTTTTCTTTCTACTTACTTCACTCTTATGTAAATAAATCTCATGCTTTTCTCAATTTCTTGTCATTTCTTTTTTTTAATTTAATTTTTTTTCCAGCCAGTTATTAAATGTTAACTTTTTTGGGTAGCTTTTTTTTTGTTTTTTTTTTTTGGCGTTTTTTATTGTCGACATTTTTAAATTAAATTTTTTGTTTATTTTTATTTTACATCATTCATTTCTACAAGATTTTGAGTTACAAATTTTCCCTCCATCTTTCCCCTACCCCCCACACTGAAACAGCAATCCCACTGTATACACCCTCCCCAATTTGCTCTCTCCTATTTACTTCCCCATTCCCCATCCAACATTCCAGTAGAGCAAGATGGATCTCTGTATATCTTATTTCCCAGTTGCATGTAAATATGTATAACATTTGGCAAAGTTGCAGGATATAAAATAAACCCAGAAATGCCTTGGCATTCCTATATATTTCTAATGAAATCCAAAAGCAAGAGATAGAAAGAGAAATCCCATTTAAAGTTACTGTGGATATTATAAAATATTTGGGAATTTACCTGCCAAAATAAATGTAGGACCCATGTGAACACAATTACAAAACACTTTTCACACAAATAAAGTCAGATCTAACCAATTGGGAAAATATCAGTGGCTTGTAGCCTAAATTAAATTACATATTTAGTGCCATACCAATTAATCTACCAAAAAAATGCTTTATTGATCTGGAAAAAATAGTAGCAAAATTCATTTGGAAGAACAAAAGGTCCAGAATATCAAGGGAATGAATGAAAAGAAATGCTAGGAAAAGTGGCTTAGCCATACCAGATTTTAATCCGTATTATAACACAACAGTCGGCAAAACTACTTGTTACTGGCTGAGGAATAGAGGAGTGGATCAATGGAATAAGCTGAGTACATAAGACAATGACTATAGTAATCTTCTGTTTCATAAACCCAAAGACCCAGGTTTTGGGGATAAGAACTCACTATTTGATGAAAACTGATGGGAAAATTGGAATATAGTATGGCTGAAACTGGGCATAGACCAATATCTAACACAATATACCAAAATCAAGTCTAAATGGTTGTACTATGTAGCTGATACTGTAAGCAATATGGGAGAGCAAGGAATAGTTTACCTGTCAGATTTATGGAGAAGGGAAGATTTTATGAGCAAACAAGAGTTAGAGAGCATTATAAAATGCAAAAGTTTTGGTTACATTAAATTGAAAAGTTTCTTACAAATAAAGCCAATGAAACCAAAAAAAGAATTTTTATAGCCAATGTCTCTGATAAAGGCTTCATTTCTAAAATATACAGAAAATTGAGTCAAATCTATAAGAATACAAGTCATTCCCCAAGTGACAAATGGTCAAAGGATATGAACAGGCAGTTTTCAGAGGAAGAAATTAAAGATATCTATAAGCATATGAAAAAAAATGCTCTAAATCACTATTGATTAGAGATATGCAAATCAAAAGAACACTGAGGTACCACTTCTCACTGGTCAGATTGGCTAAGATGACAAAACAGGAAAATGATAAATGCTGGAGAGGATGTGGGAAAACTGGAATACCAATGCATTGTTGGTGTAGTTATGAACTGATTTAATCATTCTGGAGAGCAATCAGGAACTATGCTCAAAGGGGTATAAATAAGTGCATACCCTTTGACCCAATAATACCACTTCTAGGGTTGTATCTCAAAGAGATCATAGAAGTGGGAAAAGGACCAGTTTGTACAAAAATATTTATATCAGCTCTTTTTGCAGGGGCAAGGAATTGGACATCAAGGGAATGCCCATCAATAGGGGAATGGCTAAACAAGTTGTGTTATATGAATGTAATGGAATACTATTGTGCTCTAAGAAATGAGGAGCAGGGGCTTCTAGGTGGTGCAGTGAATAGAGCACTGTCCCTGGAGTTAGGAGGACCTGAGTTCAAATCCAACCTCAGACACTTAACACTTACTTGCCATATGACCTTGGGCAAGTCACTTAACCTCAATTGCCCCTCCAAAAAAAAAAAAGAAATGAGGAACAGATTGACTTCATAATAACCTGGAGAGACTTATATGACTCTATATTGAGTGAGAAGAGTAGAACCAAGAGAAATTTGTACATAATTACAGACATCAACATATGATGACTAACTTTGATCAACTTGGCTCCTCTCCACAATGTATGGTTTTAAGTCAACTCTAAAAGACTCATGATGGAAAGAGATATCCACATCCAGAGAAAGAACTACAGAGTCTGAATGCAGATTGAAGCAAACTACTTGCTTTCTCTCTTTTTTCTTGTTTTGTTTTGTTTCCTGTTTCTCATTGTTCACTCCATTTCTTATCCTTCTTTATAATCTGACTAATGTTTAATATGAAGGTATTTGTAAATCCTATATTTGATTGTATGCCATAATGGGGGCATGGGGAGGAAAGGGAAAGAGAAAATTTGGAACTCAAGGGATTGGGGAACTGAATGATATAAACTAAAAATAAATTAATAAAAATTAAAAAAGGAAAAAAAATGTAGAATTGGCCAGATGGAAAAGGAATTTCAAAAGCTCACTGAAGAAAATAATTCCTTCAAAATTAGATTGGATCAAATGGAAGCTAATAGCTTTATGAGAATCAAGATTTTGTAAAAACAAATAAAAATGAATGAAAAAAATAGAAAGTAATATGAAATATCTCATTGGAAAAAAATCACTGACCTGGAAAATAGATACTGGAGAGATAATTTAAAAATTATTGGACTACCTGAAAGCCATGATTAAAAAAAACTTTAGACATCATCTTTCAAAAAATATTAAACAAAATTGCCCTGATATTCTAGAACCAGTGGGCAAAATAGAAATGGAAAGAATTTACTCTTCCATGCTTGCTGGTAGGGGCTTCCCTTCCTTGGTCCTGAGCTCAAGTGTGATAGGCTTGGTCCCAGGGGTGGGAGCCTAGAGGAGGAGGGGGTGGCTCCTGTCCTGACAGCCAGGCCCCCACTGGTGAGCACTGTGGGAGGCTTCCCTGGAAGACTGCCTCAGACATCAGTCACATTCAAGGATGTGGCTCTAAAATTCACTCTAGAAGAATAGGTACGATTGAACCCATCTCAGAAGAAGTAGTATAGACATGTGATGCTGGAGAACTATAGGAACTTGCTATCTTTGGGATTTGCAATTTCCTCACCAGATGTGGTGTACCTGTTGTTAAGAAAAGGAATACCTTGCATGCCAGAAGCAGATATTTCCAGAAGCAACTGTCCAGAGAGCAGAGAATTTATTGGAAATAAACCTCCTGAATGTAACAAATGTGGAAAGACCTTTTGGAGAAAGGAACAGCTTGCTGTGCATCATAAAATTCGTACTGGAGAGAAACCTTATGATGTAATGAATGTGGTAGGGCCTTCAGATATAAGATACAACTTACAGTGCATCACAGAATTCATACTGGAGAGAAACCTTATGAATGTAGTGAATGTGGGAAAGCCTACAAGGATAGGACACAGCTTACAATACATCAGAGAATTCATATTGGAAGAATTCACCAATTGCTTCTTAAAAAAGATTCCCAAAAGAAAACTCCTAGGAATATTATAGCCAAATTACAGAGTTCCCAGGTCAAGGAGAAAACACTACAAGTAATCAGGAAGAAACAATTTGAGTATTGTGGAAACACAATCAGGATAACACAAGATCTAGCAGCTTTTACATTAAGGGATTGAAGGGCTTGGAATATGATATCCAGAGGTCAAAGGAGCTAAGATTAAAACCAAGAATCACCTACCCAGCAAAACTGAATATAATGTTTTGGGGGAAAATATGGTAATTCTATGAAATAGAGGATTTTCCAGCATTCTTGATGAAAAAACCAGAGCTGAATAGAAAATCTGACTTTCAAATACAAGAAGCAAAAGAATCATGAGAAGGTAAGCAGGAAAAAGAAATCATAAGGAACTTATTAAAGTTGAACTATTTGCATTCCTACATGGAAAAATGATAATTCTAACTTGAGACTTTTCTCAATATGAAGATAGTTGAATGGAATATATATGTATATATGTATGTATGTATATGAGGGTGTATGTGTTATAAATATATATATATGTGTGTGTGTATGTGTGGACATGTATACATAGAGAGAGGGCATAGGATGAGTTCAATATGAAGGGGTGATGTCTAAAATATAAGATTAAGAGGTGAGAGAGGAATATATTGGGAGAAGGAGAAAGGGAGAGACAGAATAGGGTAAATTATCTCATATAAAAGAGACAAGAGAAAACTGTTACAATGGAGAGGAAGAGCAGGAAGGGAATGGGTCAACCTTACTCTCATTAAATATGGCTTAAGGAAGAAAGAACATACACACTCATTTGGGTATCTCAGCCCACAGGAAAGTAGAGGGGAAGGGGAGAAGAGGGGGGATGATAGAAGGGAGGGAAGATTCGGGGAGAGGGTAGTTAGTAAAATGAGGATAACAGCACCTATCTCAAACAAGATAACAAGTATGAAGCACTTAACTTTGTCTGGCAAGTAGTGGGAACTTAATAAATGTATGTTCCATCCCTCCCTTTGGCATTGGATTACACAATATTGGTTATGTTTTTCTGAGCTACCAGACACTACTCTTACTGACAAATAACTAATTTGGATCTTTGTTATACATAGCTATGCATGAAAAATTGTGTTATACCTTTATTTTTTTATCTGTGTTCTATTGCATATTTTTTATTTTAGTAAATATTTACCGATTATATTTTTTTCATTTTTCAAATCCTTTATTAACTTCTGATTTACATCATTAATTTATGTTAGATTTTGAGTTACAATTTTTCTCCCTGTTTTTCCCCTACCCAACACCCCAAAATAGCAATCCCACAGGATATCCCCTCCTCCAATCTGCTCTCTCCCATATCTTCTCCAATACCCCCTTTGACTTTTCCAGTAGGGCATGGTGGATCTCTATGCCCCAGTGCCTGTATATCTTGTTTGCCAATTACATGCAAAATAGCATTAATAATTGTATATATATACACACAATTATTAATACTATTGTATATATGTATTATACATATTATATATAATATATAATGTGTTATATATATATATATATATATATAATTTTAAAACTTTGAATTCCAGATTCATTCCCTTCCTCCCTTGTCACCCACCTTTACTGGGAAGATAGGCACTTCAGTATAGGTTGTACATGTGTAGCAAATGCAAAACATTAACATAGAAGATATATTTGAAAAGGCTGACTATGTTTCCCTCCCTCCTATGCCACCACCCACTTGTTCTATTCTCTACTTTGATCCCATCCCTTTTCAAAAGTGGGTGCTTCCAACTTCCCTCCCCCCAAACCTGCCCTCCCTTCCATCATTCCCCGCCCCCATCTTATTCCCCCCTATTCTCCTGTAGGGTGAGATACCCTATTTAGTGTGTATGTCATTCCCTTCCTGAGCCAAATTCAAGAGAATAAGATTGACCCATTCCCTTTTGCCTTCCTAGTCTTCCCTTCCATTGTTACCATTTTCCCTTCCCTCTTCTATATGAGACAGTTTACCCCATTCTGTATCTCTCCATCTCCTCTCAATATATTCCTCTCTCACCTCTTAATTTCACCTTTTAAATATCATCCCTTCCTATTAACTTGGTACTGTGCCCTCTATCTATGCATACCTGTAAACATATATTCACATATGTATTCATATGCCCATATACCCTCATATATAGACATATGTATATATTTCTATTCCATTCAAGTATTTTCATACTGAGAAAAGTTTCATCAGATACAATTATCATTTTTCCATGTAGGAATATTAATAGTTCAACTTTGATAAGTGGCTTATGATTTCTTTTCCCTGTGTACCTTCTCAAGCTTCTCTTGCTTCTTGTATCTGAATATCAAATTTTCTATTCAACTCTGGTTTTCTAATTATATATTATTATATTATATATTAATAATTTACATGTTATTAATATATCATTATATATTATATTAAAAATGCTTGAAAGTTCTCTATGACACTGAACGACCATATTTCCCCCTGAAATATGATACTCAGTTTTGCTGGGTAGGCGATTTTTGGTTTTAATCACAGCTTCTTTGACCTCTGGAATATCATATTCCAAGCCCTTTGATCCCTTAATGTAGAAGCTGCCAGATCCTGTGTTATCCTGATTGTGTTTCCACAACATTCAAATTGTTTCTTCCTGGATGCTTGGAATATTTTCTCCTTGATCTGGGAATTCTGGAACCTGGCTATAAAATTCCTAGGAGTTTTCTTTTGGGGATCTTTTTCAGGAGATTATTGGTGGATTCTTTCAATCTCTATTTTCACCTCTGGTTCTAAAACATCAGGGCAATTTTCCTTGAGAATTTCTTGAAGGATGATTTCTAGGTTCTTTTTTTGATCATGGCTTTCAGGTAGTCCAATAATTTTTAAATTATCTCTCCTGGATCTCTTTTCCAGGTCAGTGGTTTTTTCCAATGAGATATTTCACATTGCTTTCTATTTTTTTCATTTGTTTGGATCTGTTTAATAGTATCTTGATTTCTCATAAAGTCACTAGCTTCCATTTGCTCCAATCTGATTCTGAAGGAATGATTCTCTTCAGATTGGTGATTCTTTTTCCATCTGGCAAATTAAGCTTTTTAAGGCATTCTTCTCTTCATTGCCTTTCTGAGCCTCTTTTGCCATTTGAGTTAGTCTATTTTTTAAGCTGTTATTTTCTTCAGTTAGGTTGTTGACTCTCATTTCATAATTTTCTTGCATCATTCTCATTTCTCTTCCCAATTTTTCCTCCACTTTTCTTATTCTGTTTTCAAAATCTTTTTAAGCTCCTCTATGTCCCATAACCAGCTCATATTTTTATTTGAAGCTTTTGGTGCAGGAGTTCTGACTTCACTGTCTTCCTCCTGTTCCTTGTTTTGATCCTTTTTTCCCCAAAATAAGAGTATGAAGTTGGATTGCTCTGTTTGCTTTGCTTCCTTTGCCTGCTCATGTTGCCACTCAATTAATTTACTTTTTGGCTTTTTGCCACAGTAGGACTCTGCCACCAGACAGAGGAGATTCATCCCAAACATTGGGGTTTTCTCAGCTGCTGAAGGTTTTAGTTGGATGTCCTCTCTGAAGCCTCCACATGCTCTGGCAAGTGGTCACACACCCCAGGACATCCACCATAGACCAAAATCCCAATCCAAGTAGGTTAAAGTAAGAATGATTACCCCTCAGACTGGTTGCTTTTTCCCCCTACCCTCTGCCGACTAGGAGCTTGTTGCCCCAGGGGCAAAGGCCGACCACATTCCCAAATTACCATATCCCAATGTCCACCCTGCTCTGACCTCATACTTTGTCTCTAGCATCTATGTGTTGATAATTCTGGAAACTGACACAGCTACTGGTGATCTGAAGTCCCTTCAGCAGGTGGCTGTTCAGGCTGGCCCCTAAGCTAAAACCCCCATCTCCAGCGTCACTGAAGTCAGCTCCCAGAGTGCTATGCTGTTAGATTCCAGCTGGCTTGCCTGGCTGTCCTCAGCAGGATGTTAGCTTCTCTGTGTCATTTTGTGGGTTCTGTAGCTCCAAAGTTTGTTTAGAGTCACCTTTTTCATGAATTGGAGTAAGTGGGAGCTGGAACCCTGAGGAAGTCCTGTTTCTACTCTGTCATCTTGACTCCACCTATTGATTCCAGTACTTTATAAACTATTTGGGAAAATTGGAGAAGAAAGAGTCCTACCAAATTATTTTTATGACACAAATATGGTACTGATAATTAAATCAGGAAGAGACAAAACAGAGAAAGAAAACTATGGACCAATTTCCCTTATGAATATAGATGCAGAAATTCCAAATAAAATATTAGCAAAAAGACTACAGCAACTCATCATGAGAATAATACACTCTGATCAGGTAGGATTTACTCCAGGAATGCAATGTGGTTCAGTATCAGGAAAACTATCAGTATAATTGACCACATCAACAACAAAACTAGCAGAAACAACATGATTATCTCCATAGACTCAGAAAAGACTTTTGACAAAATACAACACCCATTACTATTAAAAACATTAGAAAGTATAGGAATCAATGGAGTCTTCCTTAAAATAATAAGGATTATGTACCTAAAACCGTCAGCAAGTATTATATGTAATGGGGATAAACTAGGAGCATTTCCAAGAAGATTAGAGGTGAAATAAGGATGTCCACTATCACCCCTCTTTTTCAATTTGGTACTAGAAATGTTAGCAGTATCAATAAGACAAAAAAAAAAGAAATTGAAGGAATCAAATTAGGCAAAGAAGAGACTAAGCTATCACTCTTTGCTGATGATATGATATACTTAGAAAATCCTAGTGAATCAATTAAAAAACTACTTGACATAATAAAAAATTTGCCAAAGTTGCAGGATATAAAATAAACCCACATAAGTCCTCAGCATTCCTATATACCTATAACTAAATCCAACAGTGATAGAAAGAGAAATATTTAATATTACTGTAGACATCATAAAATATTTGGGAATTTACCTGTCAAAACAAACCCAGTACTTATATGAACATAGTTACAAAACACTTCTCATACAAATAAAATCAGATCTAACTAATTGGAAAAACATCAATTGCTCATGGCTGGGTGGAGCTAATATAGTAAAAATGACAATTTTACCCAAATTAAATTACATATTTAGTGCCATACTAATCAATCTACCAAAAAATTACTTTGTAGACCTGAGAAAAAATAGTAGTAAAATTCATTTGGAGGAACAAAATGTCCAGAATATCAAGGCAATTAATGAAAAGAAATGCTAGGGAAGGTGGCCTAGCCATACCAGATTTTAATATGTATTACAAAGCAGCAGTAATCAAAACTACTTGGTACTGGCTGAGGAATAGAGTAGTGGACCAATGGAATAGACTGGGTACAGGAGACCCAGCAGCCAATGAATATAGTAATCTACTATTTGATTAACCCAAATACCCCAGTTTTTGGGATAAGAACACACTATTTGACAAAAACTGCTAGGAAAACTGGAACATAGTATGGCAGAAATTGGGCATAGACCAATGTCTAACAATATCTAACACCAAAATAAAGCCAAAATGGGTGCATGATTTAGGTACAAAGGCTGATACTGTAAACAATCTGGGAGGGCAAGGGATAATTTACCTGTCAGATTTATGGAGAGGGAAAGACCTTATGATGAAACAAGAGTTAGAGAGCATTATAAATTGTAAAATGGACTATTTTGATTACATTAAATTGAAAAGCTTCTGTACAAATAAAGCCAATGTCATCAAGATTAAGAGGGAAGTGGAAAATTGGGGAAGAATCTTTACAACCAATGTCTCCAATAAAGACCTCATTTCTAAAATATACAAAGAATTGAGTCAAATCAATTTGATAAATGGTCAAAGGATAATAACAGGCAGTTCTCAGAAGATGAAATTAAAGATATCTATAAGCATATGAAAAAATGTTCTAAATCACTACTGATTTGAGAAATGCAAATCTAAACAACTCTTAGGTGCCACATCTCACTGGCCAGATTGGCTAAGATGACAAAACAGGAAAATGATAAATACTGAAGAGGATGTGGAAAAATTGGAACACTAGTACATTGTTGGTAGAGCTGTGAACTGATCCAGCCATTCTGGAGAGCAATCTGGAACTATAAATAGTCCCAAAGGACTATAAATAAATGCATACCATTTGACCCAGAAATTCCACTTCTACGGTTATATCCCAAAGAGATCAGTGAAGTGGGAGGAGGACCTGTATGTACAAAAATATTTATAGCAGCTCTTTTTTATGGTGGCAAAGAATTGGAAATCAAGGGATTGCCCATTAATTGGGGAAAGACTGAACAAATTGTGGTATATGAATGTAATGGAATACTACTGTGCTATAAGAAATGAGGAGCAGACAGACTTCACAATAACCTAGAGAGACTTACATAAAATTATGCTGAGCGAGAAGAACAGAACCAGGATAAATCTATACACAATTAGAGACACAACATATGTGTGATGACCAGGGTCAATAGACTGGGTCCCTCTCAGCAATGTAAGGTTATAAGACAACTCCAAAAGACTTATGACTGAAAGAGATACCCACATCCAGAGAAAGAGATGTGGAGTCTGAATGCAAAATGAAACAAACTACTTGCTCTCTTTCTTTTTCTTGTTTTGTTGTGTTTCCTCTTTCCTAGGGATCATTCCATCAGTTATAATCCTTCTGTACAAACCAACTAATGATTAATTTGAAGATATTTGGAGATCCTATATTCAAGTGCATGCCGCCATGATGGGGGGGAGGAAAAGGAGGGAGAGAAAAAAATGAAACTCAAGGGACTGTGGAACTGAATGTTGTAAAATAAAAGTAAATAAATAAAAAAAATGCTTGAAGTCACTATTGATTAAAGGAAGACAAATTAAAACAACTCCTGTGAATCACCTCATAGCTATCAGGTATGGATAATTAGGAAATATCAGAAGTGATGAGGGAAAATATGTATAACAATATATTGATGTATTGTTGTTGGAGAACAGTATTGAATTTTGCCCAAAGGGATTGAAAATTGTACATACCTTTTAACCTAGCAATATTCCTACTACGTGTTTACCTGAAGGGGATCAAAGAATAAAGAAAAGGACCTCTGTGTATAAATAGTTATAGCAACTCTTTTAGTGGTGGCAAAGAATTGGAAATTGAGGGACTGCCCATCAGTTGGGGAATGGCGAAACAAGCTATGGTTTGACTGTGATGTAATACTATTGTGCTATGAGAAATTATGAGGGAAATAGTTTCAGAAAAACCTGGGAAGACCTATATAAACTGATGCAGAGTGAACTGAGAAGAACCAGGAAATCATTGAAAAAACTAACAGTCACATTGTAATGATTATTAACTGTGAATGATAGTTATTCTAATAAATACAATGATCCAAGACAATTACTAAGGACTCATGTTGAAAATTCTCTCCACTTCCAGAGAGAGAAATGATGAATTCTGAATGCAAATTGAAGTATATATTTTTTAAAACTTTGATCTTTTCTTTTTTTGTGACATTGCTAATGAGGAAATGTTTTGAGTGATTTCACATGTAAAATTGTTATCAAATTGCTTGACTTTTCAACATGTGTGGGTGGGGCTGGAGACAGAAATTGGAGCTCAAAATTAAAAAAAAACAAATAATAAATTTGAAAATGAAAGAAATAAAGAAAATTAAATAGGAGTACTTCCTTGGGCGTTCATTCTTTCAATGCAATTTTGATATAATTGAATCATTTATTCCAATATAATTGGTTTTCCTTTGTCATCCTATACATTATCTTTTATTTTATTTAAAAGCATCCTTCTGAGAAGGGGTCCATGATCTTCACCATGCTGCAGTGGTCCATGACACAAAAACATTTATTAGCCCTACCTTAAAGGGATAGTACCTGATAGTATATAAGCTTGGTAGTTCTTTTCAAAAGAGAGGTACAGATACCATCATAAGAGAAAGGTATTCCTGAGGGAAGTCTGTGTGCCCCATTAATGTACTCTATAAATATAAATGAACTTTTGGAAAGGCTTGGGAAAGAGTCAGAGACATGAATGTATTGTGATCTGCATTGCTGGAGGCCATACCTGTTGATGAGATTGCAGAACCACTGGAATAACAGTATATTAATTTAATCCCATACATACTGAAATAAAGGAAGATGATTCCAGAGGAAGGAATAAACTTGTCCTCTTTTTTTCCAGACCAAAAAACCAGAACTAGAAAGTGGAAGTTACAGGGAGGCAGATTTTAGCTGTTATTGTTTGTTCCTTGTGTTTGAAGAGGACCAATGTTGAGATTGATGTACAGTGTATCCAGCTGTAACTGAGTCTGCCAATATGAGCTCAGAAGGCTCTGCAGGTCCAGCACACATAGTCTGTATGACTATTTAGGAGGGAGATATCTCTAAATTGTCATATCTCACTTTTCTTTTGAGCTACTGTAATTCTGCTTTGCTCATAAAGCATAGCACCTTCTTTGATGCGGGTATGCCATGCTAAGAGAGCCTGTGCCAGTGTTTTCCATGTTTTGCAATTAATACCAAAGTTCTTCAGAGAGACCTTGAGAGTATCCTTGTATTGCTTCTTATGACCAACATGTGAGTGCCTGTCTTGTGAGTTCTTGGTAAAATCATTTTTTAAGCATGAGTACATTTGGCATTCAAATGATGTTGCCAACCTATCAGAGTTATGCTCTCTGTGGTAGTTTGAATGATTGACAATTTAACTGAAGAAAGGAATTCAGTGTCTGGTACCTTATCTTGCCAGGTGATCTTCAGGATCTTCCTAAGACAATTCAAATGGAAGTCGTTCAATTTTCTGGCATGGTGCAGCTAGACTGTATAGGTTTCCTAGGCATAACAACAACGAGGTCAGTACAGTGGCTCTGTAGGCTTTAAGTTTGGTATGTAGCACAATACTTCTCTCCATAAATTCTTTTGGAGCCTCCCAAATGCTGAGCTAACTTGGGCAATGCATGTGCCAAACTTATGTGTATATCCCTGGAAAGTATACTGATAAGATAAGTAAATTTACCCACAGCATTCAAAATTTCTCCATTAGCTGTAACTGATGGTTCCATATATGGGTGGTGTGGTGGTGGAGGGTGGAGAATCTCTGTTTTCTTGGTGTTAGTTGTCAGACCAAAATTAGCACAAATGGAAGGGATTCATTTTTGTTGCATCTGAGCCTCAGTGGCTGCATTTAATTCACAATCAACTGCAAACAGTGTCAGTTTGGTAGTTGACTGTGATGCTATCTTCATCCTCATTGAAGGCTTCTGACAATATTGCTGAAAATATCATGCTAAAAAGCATGGGAACATGCACTCAGCCCTACTTCACTCCATTGGTGAATGGGAAAGCATAAGAACATTGTCCATTATCCAAAACTTGTGTAAGAATGTCATCATGAAACTGGCATACAAGACTAATGAATTTCTCTAAGAAAACAAATTTTGCCATGATCTTCCAAAAGTTTCATGACTGACGGTATCAAAGACCTTGGTTAGATTGATGAATGTTGTGTATAGACCTCTGTTCTTCTGGCATTTCTCCTGGTGTGAAATGAACTATGATCATTTACTCAACCTTTCTGAAGAGGATGAGTAATAGAGTCAAAGGTTGGAGATTGAGAACAGACTTTTGGATTTGGCAATTAGATCATTTTTAATATGTAACCCATGGCCCAGTTCAGCTGTTTCTAGAGAAATGAAATTTATTGGGTAATAGAAACTAAAGGGATCTTGTGTGACAAATTTTGGATGGTAGCTATCACCTGCCTCAGTCTTAGTCATATCCCACTAAAGTATTAGAACTCAAGTACTGCCTGACTCCCATTTAGGACTAGTTCTCCTAAAAAGCTAAAGGGATTTTGCCTATCATTAAGTAGGGGGAGAGGGATGTACCTAAGACCTATCACATTGGAAGAGAGGGCTAGGGCGATTAAAGAAGAAAGAAGAAACTGTGGGATGGTATCAAGGAGAGTTATTTGCATATGGAATTTTGGATGACGATTGTAGGTGTTGGAAATATGTGATGGGAAGGAGATTTCGATTTGGAGTTGTAGGAGAGAAGAATAGAGTTGATGAAAGCACTTTAGGAAATAGCATAGGGTAAAATAATAACAATATTATTATTTAATAATATGAATAGCATTAATATTGACAATATTTATTACATTTTGCAAAAATGTTTTTTCCTTTTCGCTTCTTCTTTCTCCTCTCTATTGCTCATCTAAAATTAATTCCCACTAATTCTATCTAGGATCACCTTTCTTCTTACTCAGCTAGACCTATTTGTCCTGTGTGTACCCTGTTTTTGCTTCCTTTCCCTCCCTAGTTAAACAACAACTCTTTCATTTTTTTTGTTGTTACCTCAACTTGGCTTCTGGACTCCCTGTTCCCTAGTTTTGAGCTCAGTATTTGAATACACACCATTTACAGAGTTATATTGTCTCTGAGCAATAAAGGGTGGTTTTATGGCATAATCTGTAAATGTCAATGGGTATAGCACTAAGAAAATAAGTTTGGGTCTATCTAATCCATTTACATTCTTTCCTAGTGTGTTGTTGAGTCACATGGTCCATGAATACGTAGTTTTTCCCCCTGTCACCTACAAACACACTAAGTCTACTCCATCCTTAAAAAAAATTCTCAAGATCCTAGCTGTATCCATCAGCTATCTATCTCTATCATTCTCCTTCCTGTGTCAGCTAAGTCCCTTGAAAAACTAATCTCTAATCAGTGCCTTTATTTTTATTTATTTTAATTTTATTCTTTATATTTTATTCTTTAATTTTTTATTACCCCCATGGAACCATTATACTGTCTGTGATCTGTCTTTTGACCTGTAGTTCAATCAAAACTGTTGTCTCCAAAGTAGTCAAATCTAAATGCCCTCTTTTCAATGCTCATATTTCCTGACCTTTTTTGCAGCATTTAACATTGTTGATCTCCTTCTCTCCTCTTGGATATCCTCTTCTTTTGAGGTTTTATGACTGCTTTCTCTGGATTCCCTTTCTACTGCCTGACTACTTTTCAGTTTCTGTTCTTGGATCTTTACCAATATCACATCCACTAGTTCTTCACGTTCTCCCTGGCTTCTTCAGGCTCTGACCTGGGTTTGCTTCTCTCTTCTCTATCTACTCTTTCATTAGGTAATCCCGTTACTTCCCAAGGGTTCAAATATCATCTTTATGCAGATGATACCCATACCTATGTTTATCTCATCCTGGTGTCTTTTCTGAATGCTAGTCCTGAATCACCAACTGCCTCTTGGAAACTATAATAATAATAATAAATGCAGCATGTCTCAAACAAAACTCATTATCTTTTCTTGCATACCTTCCATCTTCTGAGCTTTCCTGTTACTGTTGAGAACACCACTGTTTCTTTGATGCCTCAGATGTTTTTTCAAAAGCTTTATTAACTTCTGATTTACATCATTCATTTCCGCCAGATTTTGAGTTACAAATTTCTTCCCCGGTTTTCCCCTACCCACCGCCCCAAAATAGCAGTCCCACAGGATATCCCCTCCTCCAATCTGTTCTCTTCCATATTTTCTCCCATACCTCTTTCGACTTTTCCAGTGGATCTCTATGCACTAGGGCCTGTATATCTAATTTCCCAATTACATGTTAAATAGTATTAATAATAGTGTATATATATATATATTTGAATATTTGATATTAAAACTTTGAATTCCAGATTCATTCCCTTCCTCCCTTGTCACCCATCCTTACTGGGAAGATAAGCAGTTCAGTACAGGTTGTACATGTGTGGCTAATGCAAAACAATAACATAGTAGATGTATTGTAAAAGACTGACTATATTTCCCTCCCTCCTATCCCACCTCCCACTTGTTCATTCTCTGCTTTGATCCCGTCCCTTTTCAAAAGTGGGTGCTTCCAAGTTCCCTCCTCCCCAGCCTGCCCTCCCTTCCATCATCCCCCCTCTCATCCCCTTCCCCCCTACTCTCCTGGAGGGTGAGATACCCTATATAGTGTGTATTTCATTCCCTCCTCAAGCCAAATTCAATGAGAATAAGGTTGACCCGTACCCTTTTGCCTTCTTATTCTTTCCCTCCATTGTAACCATTTTCCCTTGCCTCTTCTATATGAGATAGTTTACCCCATTCTGTCTCTCCCAATCTCCTCCCCTTATATTCCTCTTTCACCTCTTAATTTCACCTTTTAAGTATCATTCCTTCCTGTTAAATTGGTCCTGTGCCCTCTATCTATGTATACCTGAAACATATAAACACACATTCACATATGTATTCGTATGCCCATATACCCTCATATATAGACATATATATTCCTATTCCCTTCATTTACTGGGAAAAGTTTCATAAGTTACAATTATTGTTTTTCCATGTAGGAATGTTAATAGTTCAACTTTGATAAGTTCCTTATGATTTCTTTTCCCTGTTTACCTTCTCATGCTTCTCTTGCTTCTTGTATCTGAATGTCAAATTTTCTATTCAACTCAGGTTTTATCAGCAAGAATGCTTGAAAGTCCTCCATTCCACTGAATGACCATATTTTCCCCTGAAACATGATACTCAGTTTTGGTGGGTGGGTGACTCTTGGTTTTAATCCCAGCTCCTTTGATCTCCGGAATATCATATTCCAAGCCCTCTGATCCCTCAGTGTAGAAGCTGCCAGATCCTGGGTTATCCTGATTGTGTTTCCACAATATTCAAATTGTTTCTTCCTGGCTGCTTGTAATATTCTCTCTTTGATCTGGGAATTTTGGGACCTGGCTATAATATTCCTAGGAGTTTTCTTTTTGGGATCTTTTTCAGGAGGTGATTTGTGATTCTTTCAACCTCTATTTTGGCCTCCTGTTCTAAAACATCAGGACAGCTTCCTTTGAGAACTTCCTGGAGGATGATTTTTAGGTTCTTACTTTGATCATGGCTTTCAGGTAGTCCAATAATTTTTAAATTATCTCTACTGGATCTGTTTTCCAGGTCAGTGGTTTTGCCCATGAGACATTTCACATTGCCTTCTATTCTTTCATTTGTTTGGATCTGTTTAACAGCATCTTTATTTTTCATAAAGTCATTACCTTCCATTTGCACCGATCTAATTCTGAAGCAATGATTCTCCTCATTGAGCTTTTGAGATTCTTTTTCCATCTGGCAAATTCGGGTTTTTAAGGCATTCTTCTCCTCATTGACTTTGTGAGCCTCTTTTGCCATTTGAATTAGTCTATTTTTTAAGATGTGGTTTTCCTCAGTCAGGCTGTTGACTCTCATTTCATAATTTTCTTGCATTGTTCTCATTTCTCTTCCCAATTTTTTCTCCACTTCTCTTATTTGCTTCTTATGGTCCTCTATGGACTGTAACCAGCTCGTATTTTCCTTTGAAGCTTTTGGTGCAGCAGTACTGACTTCACTGTCTCCACCTGTTCTATGCTTTGCTCCTTTTTGTCCCTAAAATAGGAGTCTAATGTTGGAATCTTCTGTTTGCTTTGTTTCCTTTGCCTGGTCATGTTGCCACTCAGTCACTTGACCCCTGGGCTTTTTTGCCACAGTAGGACTCTGCCACCAGACAGGGGAGTTTTTGTCCCAAATGCTGGGGTTTTCTCAGCTGCCGGAGGTATTAGATGGGTGCCCTCTCTGAGGTCTCCACATGGTCTGGCAAGCTGGACACGTACCCCAGGGCCTCCACCCTAGACTGCAATCCAGATCCAAGCAGGTTAAAGAAAGAGCGATTACCCGTCAGACTGGTGTTTGGTCCCCCTATACTCTGCAGGCCAGGACCTGAATCTGCCTCATGGCACTGACTGGCTGTGCTGGCATCTCAGCGGCTTCTCGCCATTGGGCAAAAGCCACACACTCCCACTTACTGGGTCCCAAAGTCCAGATTGTACTCACTTCTCACTTCTTCGCATCTATGTGTTGATACATCTGGAAACAGCCACAGCTGCTTCTGATCGGGAGTCCCTTTGTCTGGCGGCTGGTCAGGCCTGCCTGGGGGCTAAAGCCTCCTTGTGGGGCTGGGCTCCCAGAGTTCTGGGGTGGCCGGTTCCTGCCAGCCTGCCGAGCTGTCCTCAGTGGGAGGTTAGCTTCTCTGTATCATTTTGTGGGTTCTGCAGCTCCAAAGTTTTTTCAGAGTCCCCTATTAACATGGATTGGGGAAGGTGGAAGCAGGAGCAGAGGGGAGGTCCTGCTTCTACTCTGCCATCTTGACTCCGCCAATCCCTCAGATTTGACACAATCAGTGTCACCCTTGATTTCTCTCTTTTGCTCATCCAGTTACTTGCAAGATCTTGTAATATTTTCCTCTATACTATCTCTTATATATATATATATATATATATATATATATATATACATACATACATATATCCCCCCTTTTGTTCACTCACACAACCATTATCCTAGCAAAGGCCCTTATTACCTCTTGTTTAGAATATTGTGATAATCTAATTGGTCTCCCTGCCTATTTCTCCTCTTACCCCAATATATTATCCACTCAGCTACCAGGTAGATTTTCCTAAAGCATAGGTCTTACAATGCCATATCCTTCTCAATAAACTCCAGTAGGTCCCCATTGCCTCCAGGATTAAATATAAAGTCATTTGGAATTTAAAGCTCTTTCCAATAAGTTCCTTTGCAATCTTTCTAGTCTACTTCCTTCCAGATACTCTAAGACCCAACCTAACTGGTTTACTTGCTATTCCCTTAATACAATGCTTCATTTTTCCTCTTTGTGCCTTTGCACTGGCTTCTCCCATGCCTAGCATACTCTCCCTTACAATCATTTATTTCTTAGAATCTCTGGCCTCCTTTAAGACTCAGCTGAAGCATGACTTCCTTTAGAAGTTCTTTATTGTTCCCCTCATGTGCTGGTGTCATCACCTCAGGTAACCTTCTATCTACTCTGTATTTATCTGCTGTGTTCTGATTTTTACTTTGCTTCCCCTTTAGAATGTAAACTCCTTGAGGGCAGGGACTATTTTTGCTTTTTCTTTGTATTCCCTGCTTTTATTCTAGTGCCTGCCACGTGGTAAGCACTTCATAAATTCTTGTTGATTGACATATATGTCACAACAATCATTTTGATTTTCCTTCCACTGGAACTTCAGTTTTTTCAAATGGTAATTTGTGTATTTTCCTGTCTCTGGGAACAATCATGAGTTCTTATATCTCTTATTATGTAACTTCCCACCTTCACCACAGATTGTAATTTCTTGAACCTGATAGAAGGGGACTTAGAGCTTTTCTAGTCGAACCTCCTGATTTGACAATTTAGGAAACTGAAGTTCAAGGAAGTAAAACCATTTTTTCAAGGGATCACATATGTAGTCAGAAACTGGCTGAGATTTGCACCCAAGTCCTCTGACCTCATCTTCAACCCCCTTTCCACTTTATCATTCTGTATCCTGTTCCATTTCTGCCGTTTATCAAAGGTATCCTCCAAGGTTTTATTCTTTTCCCCCTTTCTTCTCACTCCAAGCCTTTCTTTTGCTCCACCTAAAATCTGAGAAGGCTCCTCTCCTCTTTTTTCTTTTTCTTCCCTTCTTTCTACTGTCCTTTTCTTTTCTCTTTCCTCTCCTCTCCTCACTTCTTTTCTCTTTTCCTTGCCTTACTTTTCCTTTCCTTTCCTCTCTTTACCTCTTCTTCATTTCTTTATACTTCCCTACTCTTCATTACCAGCCTAGTCCCAAGGAGATCAATATGGACACGAAAACCGATACTTTCCTCTCAGAAACGAAACTTAAACTACTTACAAAAAAACGAAACCAAACGTGATTGGCTAGTGCTGCTATACTAAGGGAGCAAAGGCTGAGCAGTATTTTCAGACTTAACTAGCAGCTTTATCACTCAGCAGGCTGACCCTTGTCTCCAGTACGTCAGCATATTTGTCTCTCCGCCCCGTTGTGATCCCGGGGAGCACACACCTTTGCAACTCAGTAAGGCTAAGTAAGTACCTCCTGGGTTTTAAAGGGGCTGCAGGTAGCCCTAAGTGAGGGTTTCCTTATTGATTACTGCAGAAGCAGGGATGAAAGTAAAAAAGGGAACGGAGAGCTGCTTGCTTACTTGATCTTTGGAGGTGCAGTGGGGCACAAGGAGAGGGAAGCTGCTAATCTGGTGGAGTGTCCTGATCCGCACACACCCGGAGAAAACCTTGCTCAAATCGCATCCAGCAGACCCTGAACAATAGCACCTGTGGTTGGAGCGGACCTCGAGGATACTCTAATCTGATATTTATTTTGTACATGGGAAATCCAGTTATTCCATAGAGAAGTAGCAGAGTTGGCATTAAAACGCAGTTCTCACTCTAGATCTCAACATCACATTGGCTCAGTTTCTTCTTCTGTCGAGTGTGTATTTGCTGGGGGAGGGAGGTTGTGAAAGAGTTGAAATGAGACAACCTCAAAATAGCTTCCAATGCTATTGTTCATTGATCTTACAGGGGTGGTGAACCTGCGGCCTCGAGGCCTTCTAAGTCCGTGGGTGCTGCCTTTTGACTGAGTCCAAATTTCACAGAACAGATTCTTTTATTAAGGGGATTTGGTCTGTGAAGTTTGGATTCAGTCAACAGGTGGCACTTGAAGACCTAGAGGGCCACATGTGGCTTCAAGGCCAAAGGTTCCCCACCCCTAAATGAGGATAAGCAACATCTAATAAAGGGTCCTAGGAGGTGACAGTAAGAGGAGACAGTTGTACAGGACATAGAATACTGCCTTTCTAAAGAAAGTCTGAAGAGGTGGGGTCAAACACCCATTCTGGGACTTACTACTACATAGGTGACTTTAAAGTAGTCATTTAAGCACAGTTACCTCATCTGTTAAAAAAAAAAAAAAGAGTTGGACTAGATAGCCTCTGAGGATCGTACAAAATCTAATTTTCTGATCCATGTCTTATCTTTTTTATTTTCTCCTGGCCCTGAGCTGACCAAAGGAAGCTGCTTTAGGACAAGAAAAGTTCTTAAGACAGAAACAGCCTGGGGAGGGGTATTCTGGGGCTGAAGGGGAACTGTAGGGACACAGATCTAGGCCTATGGGGTCTCAGAAGCCATCTAGTCCAACTTCTTCATTTTATAGGTAAGGAAACTGAGGTACAGAGAATGAAAAAAATTGTAAAGCATTTACTGTGTATCACTAAGGATACAACTACAGATCCAAGTCATTCCCTGTCCTCAAGGATAACACATTCTAAAGAGGCACATAATACTTATAGGAGAGTGGTAAATGGGGAAGGGGCTTATGGTCTAGGAAGTCATAGTGATGTGTGTTAGATGAATTGTCCAACATCATATGTGAATTAAATATCAGAGGTAGAATTTGAACCTAGGTCCTCTGATTCCACAGTCATTCATACTGTAGTACCAGATATTCTCTAAGTGAGGAGGAAGGGGGAGTTCCACTGGGACCTAAGAAAAGATGTAGCAGTCACAGTTGTTCAGTACAGCTGTGAAAATCAAAAGTGGGAAGAAACAAAGACAAAAAAAAAACTGAAAAGAGCAAGACCAGGCACCTCCATCAGTCAGAAGTCTCTGATTGAAGTGTTCTGATCATCAAATAACTGGAACAACTGAAAAAAATCTGATACATTAAAAATGGTGTGATATATGGTCAGCAAATCCATATTTATTAAATGACTAATATGTGGAAGGTACTTTGCTAAGTATTGGGGATACCAAAAAAAGGGAAAAGACAGTCCCTGCTCTCAAGAACCTCACAGTTCACAGTCCAATGGGGGAGATGACATACAAATGATTATATGGCTATATATAAAATAAATTGGAAATAATCAACAGAGAAAAGGCACTATAATTAAGGGGGATTGGGAAAGGCTTCCTGAACAAGGTAAATTTTACATGGGATTTGAAGGATTATAGGGAAGCTAGGAAGGAGGTGGAGATGTAAAGGGAGAGAATTCCAGGAGTGAGGGACAGTCAGTAAAAATAGCTAGAGTTGGAAGATGGAGTAACGTATAGAGAACAGCAAGGAGGCCCATGTTACTGGATTACGGAGTTTGGGGAAGAGTTTGGCAGCTGAATGGTGGATGGACTAGAGTGGGGAGAGACTTGGGGCAGGCAGACCCACCAGCAGGCTCCAGGCATGAGGTGCTGAGGACCTTCATTGGAGTGGTGGCAGTGTCAGAGGAGAAAAAGGGAAATATGTGAGATATGCTACAAAGGTAAACAGCATGAATGTTAACTCTGCAAAAACTTCCTTATTGCCCTCCAGTTTTGTATGCTCTCACCACCTCAAATTATCTTGGAGTTACTTATCTTTGTACGTATGTTGTATCCCTGGGTGTTATTGTACCCCGAAAGCAGGGGCTGTTCATGTTTTTGCCTTTTGTAGCCCTGGTGTTTAGGACTGAATACATATTTGTTGAGATGAATCCAACAGAATAGTAATTCACAAAATCATTTTATCAAAAACTCATAGAGACATAGCTGGAAGGGACCTCAGAGGACATCTTGTCCAATTCCCTCATTTTTATAGATGAGACAACAATATTCAAGAATTAATATTTCTTGAATTTAAGGTGATTTAATGGATGTTTTTTGTTTCCCTTTCTGAATGCTGAGTGATTAACATGAATCCTCTGATGGTTCATAATCTAAGCATATTATCTGGAAATCATTATAATAATGATGATGATGATGATGATGATGACAGCTAATTTTTATGTAAGCAGCTAGATGGTACAATGGATAGTGAGCAGTGGGTGGATTGTGAGACACTTACTAGCTGTGTGATCCTGGGCAAATAACTGGATGTCTGTCTTCTTCAGTTTTCTTAACTGTAAAATTGGGATAATAATAGCAGCTATCAACCAGGATGGTGCTGTGGGGATCAAATGAGATAGCATTTGTAAATCACTTAACACAGTGCCTAAAATAGAGTAGGTGCTATATAAATGGTAGCTATTATTATTAGTTATTATATAGCACTTTAAGATTTACAAAGCCCTATACAAATATTATCTCATTTGATCATCACAACAACATTGACAGGGAGGTGCCATTGTTATCCCCATTTTACACATGAGAAAATTGAGACTGAGAGATTGAGTGACTTGTCCACTTGTCCAGGTCACCCAGATATTAATTATCTGAAGCAGGATTTGAACTCAGGAGTTGTCAATTCCAAGTCCAGTGTTTTTTACCCACTGTGCCATCCAAGTAGAATTTCCTTATGTACACTGTTATCTAACATAGAACATAATAGACACGTATTTTTGTGTTTCGAATATTTTCTGAATATATAAATAAATGAATGAAGAAGAATGTGATTGAAGCTCAGGATCTTAAGGGTAGATCACGGTGTGACTATGATGATAAGTAGATTATGCGAATAAGTGAAAGGTCACTAGAGGGGTGTAGGAGGAAAAGAACTGTGAAGATGAATAAGTCACCAATATCAATATTGATATTGAGGTGTGGTAGACAAAAAGCCTGGTACTGAAGTCACCAAGGAGAAAAGAGGTTATAATGTAAAGATAGTTATCAACAGATTCTAAGAATGTCATATTGAGAGATGAGTAGAGACTGGGGAAGCAGACCATCTTTTTCTACCTCCTCAGACTCCAGACTGTTGAGTTAATAAAAATGTAAGAATGTAAGACCTCTAAAGGAAAAGATGGTCCAAAGAGTTGGAGGAAAGGGGTAAAAATATGACTATAGAGGCAATCTGCCTGTAATAGAGTAGAGGTTGTATCCAGCACATTCAAAGGGATGGAAGAAGAGGAAAGAGTGTGGGGGTTTCACTGAGAGCGACATAATATGAGAGTTTTGATGATGGTAGCAGTAGGAAGGAATTTTGAACTGGAGAGGTAGGACAAAGAAACTGATTTAGGGAAAGCATATTGGAAGGGAGACCATGACCCATATTAGCAACAATAATTCAATTCACTACCTCACAAGGTATTCCATTCCTCTTTTGGATAGCTTTAATTATTAGGAAGATTTTCTGGATCTCAGCATAAATCTGACCCTCTGTAACTTCTGTCTATTGCTCCTGTTTTTTTCCCCCATTTAACCTATCAGAAAAAAGTATGATTATTTTCTGTGGCAGATCTTCAAATGGAAAAAATTGTGATTCTTCACCCCCTAACTTTTCTTCCTCCAGTTTAAACATTCTCAGACTGTTTAATTTCCATATGGCATAATCTTAATTCCCCTCACCATCCTGGTTGCTCTCTCCCTTATCAAATTCCTTTCTAAAATGTGGTGCTTTGAACTGTCCAGCAGGTTTGGTATGGCCAAGGGTTTGAGTACATCAGGGGCTGTGATCTCCTTAGTCTTGGATACCATTTCTCTCTTAGTGCAGCCTTACATTACCCTTCTTGGATGCCAGTGTACATTAAAATGGATCTTTATGGCCCATTCAATGGCCAAATACCTTAAATGTGTATACTATTCTATTTTGATACCTTCAGAATATAAGGCCACACAATATGTTTTGTTGAGGTCCACAGATGATGGTTTTAATTCCCCCATGGGGCCTGCAACCTCCACTCCCTCCATCTTCCAACCTGCTTTGACACTAGCAACTAACTCCTCAAAGGATAGGCCACCACCATGCAGGTACATTAAAACTCTCTCAAGGTCCTAGGGGTAACTGTGTTGAGGGGAAACCCACTTCTGTACTTAAACATAGTTATTACAAACTCAACTACCGTGTTTCCCCGATAATAAGACCTATCCCGAAAATAAGCCCTCCCCTTACTGTGTAAGATTCCTCTAAAATAAGCCCTCCCCCGAAAATAAGCCCTATTGAGATTGCTACTGTAGTGAAGGTGATCCCCTGCGCTACACGCTACATTACGGTACCCTCTGTATGCACCGTCCCCCCCCCTCCCCCCGGGTGAAACGCACGCCGCGCTCCGAGCTGCATCCAATCAGAGCTGCAGCAGTGAGCGCGTCATCCTGTTCTTCCCCAGTGATTTGCTTATTGAATAAAGGTACATTTTTTTGTTCACATTTGCCTGTTTATTAAAATTGCTGTCAATGTTCATTAAAATAAGCCCTCCCCTGAAAATAAGCCCTCTGGTGTTTTTCTGTACAAAAAAAAAATAATAAGACAGTGTCTTATTATCAGGGAAACATGGTAACCAGATCCCCCAAAAGGGTATTGAAAAAGTGCTAGCTCAATTTGAACAGCAGTTTCCTTTAAGCTGGAGAGCTACCAAGTTGCTCAACCTGGCCACTTCTGAGTTATACAGCTAAGCCTTGCCAGGTATACTCACCCATATATTGCACTGTCCAATCAGAGTGGTGCTGATAGCCTTTTAACTCTTCTCATCAGGCTAGCAAAGGAGTTGCAAAAGCCCTTCTCAAGGCAGGAAAAGGTGGTGGCAGAAAGCAATAAGCCCTTCACCCTTTTTTTCAGCTTTGGTGGCTTTGAAGGGTAATAGTCATCATTGAAGAACTTGGTGAATGAAATCAATTCTCTTCCACAAATCTAGCAAAATTCACTCAGCAGAAAGCTACCTTTTAGCTGATTGCTTCTAACTGCTCAAGCTGCTTGGGTAACTTTTTTTTTCAGATCCTCTGCTAAGTCTTCACTTCTCATGTTTCCTTTTCTCTTCTGTTGCTGTACTTACTGATATTTCAATTAAAAATTATTTTTACATGCATCTATCTCACTCACTTTCCCTCTACTGAACAACAGCAACAAAAACCAAACCAGACAAAAACCAAAAAGAATACTCTCACAAAAAAATATACATAGTTGAACAACAAATTTCCATATTGGCCCTGCCTAAAATATATATGTACCCGTTTTCCATTTTAAGTTAAATTGATACCATTATATCACTCTTTGGCAGAAGGTGAAAGATATGTTTCCTCCTTAGTCTTCATGACCATTGGTTAGTCATTTCATTGATCAGAGTACTAAAGTTTTTGAGCATGTTTTTCTTTATAATGTTGTTGCTGTTTTACTAATTGTTCTTTTCCTGCTCACTTTGCTCTACATTAATTTATGGAAGTGTTCCCAGTTTCCTCTGAAATTGTCAATTTCATCCTTTTTATGATATGATAATATTCAATTACATTTATATAACATGATTTGTTTAACCATTTCCCATTAGGACAATCTCTAAGATCCTGATTTTTTGCCACTATGAAAAGAGCTTTCTCTTTCTTTGATCACTCTGGGTTAAAGACCAAGAAGTGGTATAGCTAGACCTAAATGTATATACAGTATATTAACTTTGGGGGCATATAGCTCCATACTTTATAGAATAGCTAGACCAGTCCACCATTATACCAAGAGTACACTTTGTACCTTTTTTCCTGCATGTTTTCCAATATTTGTCACTTCTTTTTTTTAAATCATCTTTTACTGCATATGAAGAAGAATCTCAAAGTTACATTAATTTACATTTATTAATGTTTTAGAGAATGTTTATATGGTTGTAGATAGCTTGGATTTTTTCCTTTGAAAACTGCCTGTTTCCTTTGGCTATTTATTTGTTAGGGAGTGCCTCTTATTTTTGGAAATTTGAATCAATTACATACATATTTTGGATGTGAAGTCTTTTAATTTTTTTGTTTTATTTTAGACTTAATATTAAAAGAAATACATGATAAGAAAAGAAAAAGCAACATATTATGAACTTAAATACAAAATAATAAGAAAAAACATGTCACGTGCACAACAGAATGCAATAGAGAATTCAAAATATATACCAATAAATTTCCATTTCAAAAAAACCTATGTAAGAAATATATGACCCTGTTCTCCATTGTGAATTAAAACCTATGTGATAAATACTATGTGTCGTATTAAAGAGTTATCCATCTTTGTTTTCTTGTTTTTTTTTTTTTTGCTCTCTGATCTGCACTTTTTACTTGGTTCTTTTTTCCCTTCCCCTCCTTATTGTTTTATTTCTTTCTTTGGAAGACTTTTTATACTCTTCTAGCTGTATATATATTGTTTCTTCTTGAACACATTCCTGATTGAAAGTAGGTTTCCAGAGCTAACAGCCCACCTCTGCCATCTTATTCCTCTATGTCAGTTCTTCCTCTCACACCTCATTTGTATAAGATAGTTACTCATTTTAACTGATCCTAAACAGTTTTACTTTTTAAAATCACATCATTCTCCTGCCTACCCCAATCTTTCTTACAAACTAACCAATTACTAATAACAATCTTAAATATTTGTTTTACAGTTTACATACATAAATGCTAAAGAGTTTGTCCTTATTGAGTCCATTGTAATTAGAATTTGGCATGTACCTTATATTTCTCTTAGCTCTTGTATGTCAAATTTTGTATTAAATTCATGGTTTTTTTTTTTAAAACAAAATTCTGAGAGTCTGACAATTCATTAAATGTCAATTTTTTTTCCATTCAGGATTATACTTAGCTTTGCTGGGTATGAAATTTTTCAGCAGAACTTCAGTTCTTTTGCTCTTCAATATATAGTGTTCTGAGACCTGTGGTCTTTTAATATCACAGCTGTCAGATCTTGTGTGCTTCTAATTGTGGCATTGCCAATTTAATTTTTTTTCTTGTTGCTTGTAATGTTTTTTCCTTGAGCTGGCATTTCAGAATGCCATATATAATATTCCTGTGGGTTTTCTTTGCAGGATCTTTTTCTGGTGGTGATTGGTGGATTTTTTTTTCTATTTTTACATTCTTCTCTTGTTCTAATGCTTCAGGATAATTTTATTTAATTATTTCTCATATTATTATATGAAAACGCATTTTTTGTTCATAGCTTTCATGTTATTCTTATGTTTTCTCTTCTTGATCTGTTCTCCAGATCAGTTGTTTTTCTTATGAGATATTTCAATTTTCTCTATTTTTTCATTCTTTACATTTTGTTTATTTATTTCTTCATCTCTTATAATTTCATTGACTTCCCCTTGCCCAATTTTGATTTTCAAGGAGCTGTTTTCCTTCTTAAGGTTCTGGATCTTCTTTATCAATTGGCTGACTTTCTTTTCATTATCTTCTTGTTCTTCATGGGTTTTTCTTAAAATTTTTTTAGATTTTCCTCAATATTTCTCATTTGATTTTTAAAGTGTTTTAAAAGTTCTTCTATGGGGGGTGGAGGGGTAGAGTCAAGATGGCGGAGTAGAAACAGAAATTCCGAGTGGCTCCAGCCCCCACCTCCTCTAATTCATGTAAAAGGTGACTCTGAACAAACTTGGGAGCTACAGAACCCACAAAATGACACAGAGAAGCTAACCTCCCACTGAGGACAGCTTGGCAGGCTGGTAGGAAGTGGCCAGAACAGCGCTTATGGGAACCAAACCAAGCCCAGTGTAAGCCAGAGGTTGTAGCCTCAGGCTGGCCTGAACAGCCTCTGGCTGGATGGACATCAGATCATCAGCAGCTGTGGCAGAATTATCCACACATAGATGCTAAGGACAAAGAGAGAGGTTAATGCAGTGTGGACCTTGGCATCCAGTATTTTGGAAGTACTGTCTGGCCTTTAAACCGTAGAGGTAGAAGCTGCTGAGGCTCTGCGGCTGTGCAGCTGTCTCCATGTGGGAGCTTCAGCATCTGGACTGCAGATTGTAGGGGGACCAAGCAACCAGTCTTAGGGGTAATTGTTCTTCCTTTAACCTGCTTGGACCTGGATTGCGGCCTAGGGTGGAGGTCCTGGGGTGTGTGACCAACTTTCCAGAGTGTTTGAAGGCTTCAGAGAGGGCCCCTAACTAATACCTTCAGCAGGTGAGAAAACCCCAGCGATGGGGACAAAGCTGCCCTGTCTGGTGGCAGAGTCCTACTGAGGCAAAAAGCTCAAAAGTCAAGTAAGTGAGTGGCAACATGAGCAGGCAAAGGAAGCAAAGCAGACAGAAGATTCCAACATTACACTCCTATTTTGGGGACAAAAAGATCAAAGCATGGAATAGGAGTAAGACAGTGAAGTCAGAACTCTTGCACCAAAAGCTTCCAAGAAAAATATGAGGTAGTTACAGGCCATAGAGGACCTTAAGAAGGATTTTGAAAACCAAATAAGAAAAGTGGAGGAGAAATTGGGAAGAGAAATGAAAACGTTGCAAGAAAATTATGAAATGAGAGTCAACAGCCTGACTGAAGAAAATAACACCTTAAAAACAAACTAACTTGGGGGCAGCCAGGTAGCACAGCGAGTAAGAGCACCGGCTCCAGTGTTGGGATGATCTGGAGATCGAATCCCAGGCTCCAAAACTTAGCACCCACCCAGAAACACTTGGCCATATAACCTTGATCAAGTTACTTAGCCCCAATTGCTTAAGGGTGGCCAGGTGTCTCAGCGAGTAAGAGCACCGGCTCCAGTGTCGGGATGACCTGGGGATCAAATCTGGGCTCAGATACTCAGCACCACACCCAGAAATAACTGCCCTTGTAACCTTGAGCAAGTTACTTAACCCTGATTGCTTAAAAAAAAAACAACAAACTAACTCAAATGGCAAAAGAGGCTCAAAAAGGCAATGAGGAGAAGAATGTCTTAAAAAGCCGAATTTGCCAGCTGGAAAAAGAATCTCAAAAGCTCCCTGAGGAGAATCATTCCTTCAGATGTAGATTGGAGCAAATGGAACCTAATGTCTTTATGAGAAATCAAGATGCTATTAAACAGATCCAAACAAATGAAAAAGTACAAGGCAAAGTGAAATATCTCATTGGGAAAACCATTGACCTGGCAAATAGTTTCAGGAGAGATAATTAAAAAAATTATTGGACACCTAAAAGCCATGATCAAAAAAAGAACTAAGAAATTCTCAAGGAAAATGGCCCTGATATTTTAGAACAAGAGGGTAAAATAGAGGTTGAAAGAATCCACAAATCACCTCCTGAAAAAAAAAACCCAAAAGAAAGCTCCTAGGAATATTATAGCCAGGTTCTAGAATTCCCAGATCAAGGAGAAAATATTTCAAGCAGCCAGGAAGAAACAATTTGAATATCATGGAAACACAATCAGGATAACACAGGATCTGGCAGCTTCTACATTGAGGGGTCGAAGGGCTTGGCATATGATATTCCGGAGGACAAAGGAGCTGGGATTAAAACCAAAAATCACCTACCTAGCAAAACTGAGTATCATGTTTCAGGGGAAAATATGGTCATTCAGTGGAATGGAGGCCTTTCAAGCATTCTTGATGAAAAAAACAGAGTTGCATAGAAAATTTGACATTCAGATACAAGAAGCAAGAGAAGCATGAGAAGGTAAACAGGGAAAAGAAATTATAAGGAACTTATCAAAGTTGAACTATTTACATTCCTGCATGGAAAAACAATAATTGTAGCTTATGAAACTTTTCTGAGTATGAGAATAATTGAAGGGAATAGAAGTGTGTGTATATATATATATGTATGTATGTATACACATACATATATAAGTCTATATAGGAGGGTATATAGGCATATGAATACATATGTGAATATATGTATATATGTGTACAGGTATAGAGGGCATAGGACTGATTTAATGGGAAGGGATGATACTTAAAAGGTGAAATTAAGAGGTGAGAGAAGAATATAATGAGAGATGGGGAAAGACAGAATAGGGTAAACTATATCATATAGAAGAGGTAAGGGAAAATGGTTACAATGGAGGGGAAGAACAGGAAGGCAAAAGGGCATGGGTCAACCTTATTCTCATTGAATTTGGCTTAGGGAGGGAATAACATACACAATAATAGGGTATGTCACCCTATGGGAGAGTAAGGGGGAAGGTGATGAGAGGGGGCATGATGGAAGGGAGGGTGGGTTGCGGGAGGGAGGGAAGTTGGAAGCACCCATTTTTGAAAGGGACAGGATCAAAGTAGAGAATAGAACAAGTGGGATGTGAGATAGGAGGGGGGGAAATATAGTCAGTCTTTTACAATATATCTACTATGGAAATGTTTTGCATAGCTACACATGTACAACCTATATTAAATTGCTTATTTTCCCAGCAAGGGAGGAAGGCAATGAATATGGAAGTCAAAGTTTTAAAATCAAATTATATATATATATTATCAATATTATTTTACTTGTAACAGATTGGAGGAGGGAATATCCAGTGGGATTGCTATTTTGGGGTGGTGGGTAGGGGAAAAATGGGGAGAAAATTTGTAACTCAAAGTCTTGCGGAAATGAATGATGTAAACTAGAAGTTAATAAAGCATTTAATTAGAAAAATAATAATAAATTAAAAAAGAAATAAATAAAAAGAAAAGATGATAGGAATTGGACAGGGGAAGAGGAAAATGTAAGATATCTTTGACATGAGAAATAGTATGAGAAAAGCTAATAGATAAAAATAAAAATAAGTGTGAGCAGCAGAAACAAAATTAACTTTAGAAAGGGACACCAGGGGGCAGAGCCAAAGTGATGGTGGAAAAGCAGAGTTTGCTTGAGCTTTCCTCCAAACCTCTCCAAATACCTGTAAAAAATGACTCTAAACAAATTCTCAAGCAGCAGAACTAACAAAATGACAGAGTAAAACAAATTTCCAGCCCAAGACAACTTGGAAAGTCAACAAAAAATGTTTGTTGCATCAGTCTGAAAGAGGAGCACAGTCCATTTTTTGATATCATCCCTTCATATTAAGCTAACACCTGTGCCCTCTGTCTATACATATTCCTTCTAACTACCCTAATAATGAGAAGGGTCTTATGAGTTACAAATATTCTCTTCTCATGTAGGAATATAAATAGTTGAACTTTATTAAGTCTCTTATGATTTCCCTTTCCTTCTCTTATTTGATTTTCAAAATACTCTTTGAGTTCTTCCATTGCCTAAGACTAATTCATTTTTTTCTTGGAGGCTTTGGATGTAGGGCCTTTTGCCATGGGCTGCTCAGTGTCCAGCATTAAACATGGTTGGAGATGTGAATAAGAAATGACCAGACCATGTGGGTAGTTCAAGGAAGAACCATGAACTCAATTTAATGGTACTTTGAACAAAGTTTTTAAAGATCAAGCAGACAAAGATTCAAATACTCTTATCAATGGCTTAGTTTGTCATATCCTGGAGTATTCTTATCATTATCTTAATCTGTCATATCCTGGAAGTATCTCAGAATTGGATAAGGCCATGTTATCTATGTGCCAAAAAGTCTTAGGAAAGGTGAGTTAACTACTATCTTATGCATTCACATAACAAAGGATGCTCTTGAGAGCAGACTTCAAAGCCAGAAGCCAAAGTCACAATCATCAAGCACATCTGCATAGAAACTGATCCCCAAGAACAAAATATTTTGGCTTACTACAAATTCCTCCCTTTTTTAGAGAGAAGTTTAAAGGCATGTAAATCAGTGCCTAAGGCTCTAATATTATGCCTAGTAATTCATATAATGCAAGGTCCAAATATACAGCAATCTAATATAATGATTAATATAGGGAGTAAATGCATAGTAAGAGCTACTATATTCTGAAATGGAGAGATTTTTTTTCAATGTATCAATAATTGTTTTTGCAACTCCTTCTTGGTCAATCCCAGGAATCTCACTATGTTCAATATCTTAATAATTTGATTGAAAGCTTTTTATTCCCGGGGTGATTTTGGAATTATGCCATACTCCCAATAAGCAGGCTCTGATCCTGTCCCAAGTGGTATTGGGATGAGAGGAATTATATAAACTAGGAGTAACAAAATATATGTGCATTTATAATTTCACCTAAGTAA
This sequence comes from Petaurus breviceps papuanus, assembly GCF_028583685.1. Taxonomy (NCBI): domain Eukaryota; kingdom Metazoa; phylum Chordata; class Mammalia; order Diprotodontia; family Petauridae; genus Petaurus; species Petaurus breviceps. Next base: position 76,783,334 of record NW_027185655.1, read on the forward strand.
CAATTGAGTTTTTAATGCTTTTAACTCATACCTAAGCATAATACTAATTATTGTAATAAATTGATCTTATACAAAAGATCCTTATCTATATCATGTTGTGTCTTAAAGGCTACAGAAACATTTTTTGATAATTCATTAACCTGTTGTGCAGTTTGGATTGCAAACATAGCAGTTGGAACCATTAACAATATTAGGATGGTGAATTTAGTAACAAGAAATCTGACAAACCGTTTCCCCCCTTTTAAAAGACATCAGACATTTGATGTAATGTATATAACCTTGATATTTGATATCAAGCATAAGTGAAATTAGTTGATAAGAAGCAAAATAATGATTGTTCAACAAGATCTCTACTAGATATACATAGAGCAAAAGTAAAATCAATGCAATTAACAATCCATACATAGTTAGGTGTATCCATAATTACATTGAACAAGGAGTCTGGTCTTTGAGTTTTCAAAACCAAGGTAACATTCTTTGCCAATTCATTCACCAATTAAGCAGCTTGTATCCCACTTAGCAGAGAAATAGAAGACAATTGCTTGACATTAAGAGTGAAGCAATTAGTCCTGTGATTTAAAAAGTACAAAAATCAGTTCTTATTAGGAAATCAGATATTTCTTGAAGTGCAGTCTCCTCTGAAGTCTGTCATTGTATAATGTTCTATTAGAAGGCTGTATCATCCTGTGAAAAGGTGGGATGCCAAGCCATTAGCTCTTGGGCTGTCCTTGTGTGGGATCCTCTGATTCCCTTCTCTGTTTCTGCATCTGGGAGGTGATTCATGGAATATGTCTGGACAGCATCTAAAAATATAAGCAAAACATCACCTCTACATAATTAAGGGGTAGGTCTTTTCCATTACTTTATTTGAGAATATGTACTTTTTCAAATTGCTTTTTCTGTTGGTGTATACCCTTTTTTAGTGATGCTTAAAAGATTTAGTGTATATGCAATGCCATGCACAAGCAGCTTTCCAGAAGAATGTTATTTTGAACAGCTTTTAAGGTTCTGATTACACAGTATGGTGAACACTCTATTTATTCCATAGCAAATTAAAGCAAAACATTCACAGAAAATCAAGGTACAGCATTCAAAATACTACAGCTTATCACAGAAAATCACAATATATTATTCACAACAGCTTATCATTAAAATGGCCACATAGTTTTCACCAAAGTGGTCACATTATTTAGAACAAAGAACAATCATCTCAAAGTACAATAGTCAAAGTCTTCCACTCATGGGGCAACTAAGTTAGCTTAATCGGTCACTTATTCATAGTCTTCCACTCATGGGGCAACTTGATTAACTCAATCAGTCACTTATTCAGCAATCAATTATGAAGTACCATACACAAATGTCTACCCCTAGGTCACCAGTAAACTACAACTTCATTATTACTCAGCACCCAGGGAGAAGTCTTTTCATCTTGACTTGGGGCTGGTTCTCATCTACCCTGGATGCCCTTCCATGGTCCCAGATTCAGACAGCTCCCAGTTCCTTGTCCAGTTCTCTGGGTAGGTCCTGATCCACACTTCAGTTCACAGGGTCTGGTCCATGTCAGATCCTTCACAATTTCTGCTCCAGTGAATTTAAATCTCAACCAAGCCACAAACAAACAAAGTCTCAGAATCCTGGTCATGCTTCCTCAGTCGTCTTGTCCTAGGCTCCTAGTTCCTGGTTCCTGGGCTCCTGTTCAGAAGAAGCTCTGCTACTATAAATTTTCAGGAAATTCTGTCTCAGTTCTCCATTCTCTCTTCTGTAGTTGCTCTGCCACCAGATGCAGGTCCCAAGAAATTCTGACTGTTCCTCTCTGGGGCTTTTCTAATATAAACAGCATTAGCTACTTCCTATTTCAGCCAACTCTTTCCTGTTACATCAGTAACACGAGACGAGAGTTCATACCTTCTGTTTCCCCAATAGAGGCTTGATCAGTTACTAAGTGCTAAGTGCGTGCTATCTTTGCCAACACAAAGGGATCTTCAAATTCAAATTACATTACCATTACAGTATATAAGGCAGTAGCTAATTGCCCTTGTGGTATATTGGTTCAAATCCAAATCCCCTTTTCATTTTTGTCAATAGGATTCGCAGAAAGATAGAAATGATTTGCCAGTGTAGGCAAGGGCATTATCATTTTTTGTTTCTTTAGGTTTGTCTAAGAATGATGAACAATGGAAATGGAGTGAAAAAACAATGCTTCTCCTTATTGAAGTGTAGTTACAGGAGTAATCATATAAAATTGAAGGACAATAATTTTTCTCTGTCTCTATAATGTAGCCTTATTAAGTTAAATGAATGGGAGTTCATTTCAAGGTTACAGAAAATGATAAAAATGTTTTTAAGTTTAAAAATTTTTGAATGGAAATATAGTCATTGATGGTTGACTTTTCTTTTCTGAGGGATGTTAACGGGGAGAGGACTCTCCGTTATTTACATAGTATCTTATATTAAGGATGAAAAATCAATTCTTGAAGAAATGGCAACAATAAAAATTAGATTAGAGCCATCTAGTAATACACTGAAAGTTTTCTTTCCCATTTCTCATTTGCCTTAAATAGATTTGTAAGTCATAGTTACGATAAATTGCTAACCTTCAACCTAAAAAGAACAGTAATGCTGACATATGGCTCAAAAAATTTAATTTAAGTTTTAGATTCAAGAAAACAAAGCTTTTCTTGTTCAAATTGTTTAAACCACAAATTTCAACTGTGCTTTATATTACTTATCTCACTCTGAATATCAGTATGTGCAAATTCCTATGAACGTAAATATTTGTCAGTTGATATTCTCAATTCTTATTTAGCTTTAAACAGCAAAGAACATCCAGCTTTCAAAGATACCAAAACAAAAGTGTATGAGAAAAAAGTCTTCACCTGTCACATCGATACATCATATCACATCCATTTGCCAGAGACTATTAGGTTTTAAACTTGTAGGATGAATAGGGGGCAGGTATATGAGGAAGGCATTTTGTGCATGATTTAACTATTTGCCTGGCCTGTTCTTGAGTAAATGTGAAATTATTTAACATCCTTGCATTTTGAATGCAGAGATAAAGGAAGAAGTGTTGGGTAAATTTGTATTATTAATTTATCAGCTAAAGCATTGCCTTATTAAATGAGCTCAGACAAAAATGTATGAGAGTAAACATGAGAAATAGAAAAAATATTTTCTCTGCTTCTAACCATTTGTTGCAACTGAAAAATAACAATTGGTATAACTTTTGATTATTGAAATCTGTCTCAATGTTCCTTACAGCATAAAATTAATATTTATTATCCATAACAGTGTTAAGAGATCGAGATTGTTCTTTTAGAAAACACATAATAGCAAACATTTCATTCTTTTGGGTAGATGAGAAGGAAGTGGAAATAACTCTTTTAGCTATCTGTTTATTTGAGGCCTTAGTAAAAGCCGTATCTGCCTTTTTATAATTTTTAAAGAGGAGATAAGGATGTTATTTACCAAGAAGGGCCTTCTTAGATTATTACTTCAATTTGGGCTTTCACATAAGGTTGCTGAATATAGATAAGGGAGAGTCTGAGCTGGTAGCTTCAGGTTGTCTTTTGCTAAGGTTTATGGGAATTGGGGGTTGGTTTTCCCCTTATATTAGTGAGCTGGTGTATTACAATCTCCTAATTTTACATATAAATTTACCCAATTTATATATTCTAATAATTTTTGAAAGTCATTTCTTCAAATTACTATTTTTGAGGCTCAATAATGTTCTCTTTCATTATATATCCTAAGTAAATTTTATGGAAGTTGCAAATGAATTTTTTTCCAGGGCTAAGACTAACCCATATTGAGATAAAATAATACGAGTGCCTTGAAATATCTGTTGCAAAACCACTTTTGAAGGATGTTCACATAAGGTGTCATTCATATACAGTGGATAAGATATGTACTTGGATATTGATCTCATATTTTTAATGCCTGTGCAACAAATTTCTGGCACATTGTTGGACCGTTTTTATCCCTTGTGGGAGCACCTTCCATTGAAAATGTTCATGGGGAGCTCTTAAATTAGTTGATGGAAGCAAAATACTGACAATTCATCTTTATGTAATGGGATAGTTTTAAAACAATCTTTTAAATAGATTATCCACAAAAGCTATTCTTTTGAAATCATAGAGGGAGCAGGGAGGCCTGGTTGAGGGGTTTACCATAGTCTATCTTTCCATCTGAAAAAGGTTTGGTTGAAGGAAACAAATAAATTGTAATATAAAATTACAACATTTATTCATTATTCCCTTAAGGCTAGTTGTACTACTTGTACATGGTGTGCAGGACTAGAGTCCTGACTGAGGAACAAAAGGATGAGAGAGCTGAAGTACATCCTAAGTTCATCCCCATTCAGGGTGGCTGAGTTACACAGATTTATGATCCCCATAATGGTTTAATCATTGTATGAGAAAGGAATTTTCTTAATTGGATAAATGGTAAATACAATAAAACAAGAAAGATGACAAAGTGTCAATTGAAATTATGATCCATAATATCTGTGTTTTCTTTACCATTAACAATCCATAACATGGTATATACCCAGAAAATCTTAAGATAAGAAAAAGTCCCATTACTCAAATTAATGCCTCGAATTTAGGGTCTCATCCTTAAGGGCCATAAAGAAGGCTTTATTAACATAAGGAGAGGTTGGGGCGGCTAGGTGGTGCAGTGAGTAAAGCGCTGGCTCCAGAGTCAGGAGAACCCAAGTTTGGTTCTGGCCTCAGACACTTAACACCCACACAAAAAAACTAGCTGTGTAACCTTGGGCAAGTTACTTAACCCTAATTGCCCTCCAAAAAAAAAAGTAAAAAAAAAAAACATAAGGAGAGGTATTCTCAGAGACAACGCTGGGTCTTTTTGGAATTTATGATCCCTGGATGCCTGTTTTAAATCCTACTGCCAGCCTTATCTGGGTTCTGGAGTGGCTGACATAGAAAAAGAGGTTTTTTTTTTTGTTGTTGTTTGTTTTGTTTTGGTAAAATGAGGCAGAGCAGCCTGTTTGATTAATTCAGATTTTTGCCAAAATAAGATATTAAATGATTATCAGAGGTCAGTGAGCATTCTCTATTTTCCTGATTTATTTCTTAAAAAAAAAAAAAACTAATTTAGGTATCACAAAGTGTTTTAGCCAAAGGAGAGAAGAAAAAAAAATATATATATATATTGAATCTCAAACAATTAAAAGCTTATCACCATATTTTAAAAAGCTATTAGTTCCAAAATTCCTTTAGTCAATGGGAATATCTTAAGGTGATTTTAAGTAGTTTGCTTAATTTTCTGTATATTTTCTAACTTTAGGTAAAAATATTAAATTTTCCAATAAGCTAATATAAAAAGAGTTCATATCTTTTACTGATTACAAAGTCTGATGATAGGAATCAGGTCTAAGAAGAAAAAGAGTAGGAATATGTGAATATGGTCTTAAATGCTTTTTATCTTAAACAGCAATTTTTACCAATCACAGCTTAGAGCTAATTACAGTTAATTTTATTCAACTAGCTGTAATAAACAATAAAGATCTACTAGGTCTTTTAATACATAAGGGATATCATTCAACATTTTTCTTTCTCAAATTTAAACCTCCTGGTGTAATAGCCAATTGTTAGGAATCCTTATTAATCTTTTGCAACTTTTTAGCAAGTTAGGTTCACTATTTTAAGAATTGCATAACTAAAACAAGTTCCTATCCTAGTCTAATGATTTTTCCTATAGAGATAGTTTCCAGGGGTCTTGACATTACAGGAGGAATGAAATAAAGTTTTTACCCAGTTTCCTCTTTTCTACATACAGTAATTAATTAACAATTCTAGATTTTAGCATTGAGACATTAAAATAATCAATTTTACAAGTTCCATAAGTGACAGCCAAATTATTTTAGCTGTAGCAAAACCATTAAATTTCAGATGAAGTCAGTTGTATTCCTAGATCATATAAAATCATTGATAAAAAAGATGTATTGTTTTATCCAGTACAGACAACTATTGGTTTTCTTATCAGCAGCAGGGCTCAGAACTTTTAACAGGCAGGCCCCCATAGTAGCTGATGTTCCTTCCCCCCTCCTTCCTTTGCCCAGTGGGGGAAGGTAAGTTTGCAAGTGTGGGGAAAGGATGGAACTCTATTTTTCTAATCTGATCTAGGATGAAAGAAGTTAATACAATTGTATTGAGGTACCCTCTAGACTTGTGGGGGAGAGCCTGTAACCTCCTTTTGTAACCACAGTTAATTTGTAAATACTTGGTTTTCTATATGGCATATATAAACATTATAAGACAGGGTTTAGCAGAACTGATAAAGTAACATGACTGTTTCTACACATTTTTTTCTCTATCTTTTTAGTTTTAACAAAAATCAGATAAAAAATTTGTTTTATCTAACACTATTTCTGGCTAACAACAATTATCCAGTCTTTACTATATAATAGAAATTGTACCACAACTCAGAAAGACCATAATAACATAATAACCTTATGATATTAATTGAATTTACAAATCCTCTTATGCAAAAATTATTGATAATTGTGAAAATCTGAATGGTCAATTCAGGTTGCCTAATAAATGTGGGGTGGCATGTACACCCCCAGGGCTGTTATTAGTGGAGCCCTTGATGTAACTTGTTATGCATCTTTCCTTTATCCAAATTGGGGAGGGTGATTTAAACACCATAATTATCCTTCAGCACTCTTTCTTTAGTGACTAGAGACTTTTAAAAAAATGTGTTCCAGCTAATTTAACCTGTACTGTGAACTGTGAACTTCAGAGATTCCTAAAATAAAATTTTCTTAGAAAGCAAAAGGCTTTTAATGTCCAGGTACAGTATATAGAAGCTGGACAAAGTCTGTTGGTGCCAATCTCTGTCCTGTACTAGAGTTAAAAGCTTTTACCCCTAAAGTATTTCTTTTTTCAGATCTTTATATGTTCTAAATTTGTCTTAGTGCCAAATGGAATTAACCTTCATTTACATCCTGATATGCAAAACTTTTTTTTTCTTGTAGATGAGGAAGGAGAATGGTTAAATGCTTGTTGGTCTGCCTCTTTGATGTGAGGGAAACATTCCCTTTTTACTTTTTATTATTTTTATTAATATTATTTTTAACAGTCTTTCCTGCAATCAAACTTGGCCAGAGTCAGATTGGAGGAAAGGAGACCTTTAAACCTTAAAAATTCTGTTCACATATTTCATGCAAATAATTTATTTTTTCTATTTTTTATCCTGGTATTTTTTGTATACTTTTTGACTTGCTATAAATACTGTGTAAAGACAGTTGAATTACACTTAATTGTTTGTGCCACCTTTGGCACTTTCAGTCCTAATGTAAATCATATCTTTAATATACTCCACAGAAAAAAGGCAGAAATGGGGAAATGCTGGGTTCCTTCCTCTACCTGTTTTTCAGTCATCTATTTTCCCTCTCTTCCCCATTCTTTTGTACTGCCCTTTGGAAACCCAGGGAAACAATGTTCCAAACACACTAAATACAATTCCTCTAACTGTTCCTTCATAATTCAGGTTCCTATGTGTCCTGCGTAGGCACCATTTGCCATGGGCTGCTCAGTGTCCAGCACTAAGCATGGTGGGAGATGTGAATAAGAAATGACCAGACCATGTGGGTAGTTCAAGGAAGAACCATGAACTCAATTTAATGATTCTTTGAACAAGGTTTTTAAAGATCAAACAGACAAAGACTCAAGTACTCTTATCAATAACTTAGTCTGTCATATCCTGGAGTATTCTTATCATTACGTTAATCTGTCATATCCTGGAAGCAGCTCAGAATTGGATAAGGCCATGTTATCTATGTGCCAAAAAGTCTTAGAAAAGGTCAGTTAACCGTATCTTATGCATTCACATAACAAAGGATGCTCTGAAAGCAGACTTAAAAGCCAGAAGTCAAAGTCACAGTCATCAAGGACATCTGCATAGGAACTGACCCTCAAGAACAAAATATTTTGGCTTAATACAACCTTTTACTTTGTTGTCTTCTTCTGAATGTGTGTTTTTATCTTCCTTGTCACCATAGTAACTTTCTCTAGTCATAGTTTTCTGCTATTTGTTCATTTTCCCAGTGTATTATTTGACTTTTTAATTCTTTGTTAAGGTAGGGCTCTGCTTTCAGGGTGGAGGGCCCACTGTCCTAAGCTTCAATGGTTTTATGCAGCTGTTTTCAGAGATACTTCTAGATACCTATAAGTTTTCAGTCCTTCCAAGGTGCTATGATCTAAGTAGAAGTGTTTACTCCTTTCCTAGCCTGTGTTCTAGTGTGTGAGAGACCACAAGCACTCTTTTCTGCCCTGGAACTGTGAGGAGAGACGCCTTTCCACTGTAGCCACAAGCTCTGCTGTGCTAGTGAGCCTCCTGGATCCAAGTATGAGCAAAGCAGCAGAGTTCTGCCTCAGTGCTAGCAAAAAGACCCTTGCAATCTCCTCCTGACTAGTTGTTCAACCCCCTTGATGCCTATGGGTTGAGAGCTCTGGAAGCAGCTGCTAATGCTGCCCCTGCCACTGCTGATTCAGAAACGCCCAAGACCCGCTCTTGGTTTGCTAGGGCTGAGGCTGTGCTGGCATGCCCTACACTGAACTACACACCACTTGCAACCAAGTATGATGGACCTTTTCTGCTGATCTTCTAAGTCTTTGGTGTCTGTAGGCTGAGAGGTCTGAAACTGTCACTGCTGCCAATGATTCAGTCACCCTTTTGAGTTCTTCCTTTTTTTGTGCTTGGGATCATTTGCCATTTCTCACTGAAAAAGGAGCAGCATTTTTAGCTCCATTATCTTCCTCTGACTAGGAATCCAGATCTTCTCTATTCCTATATTAGCTATCTATAGTTGGATTAATTTTCCTTTGCTTACTCATTTTAACTTTTATTTTTGTTTTATAATCAAATTCTAGTTCCAAGGTGTTGGAAATGATGTTTCAAGTATCAGGTCCTTCTTAGTGTGATTTTATGAGGTCTGTCTCTGGGTCTCTCCTCTCCACTTCTAAGTCACACCTAGGGGCCCCAGCCACACTGTTCCACAATGATTTTGCTTCCTGCAGTTCCTCTATTGGATCAGAAATACAACTGTCCAATCTACCCTGGAATTGAAACCAGACTCTGTTCTCCTGCAATTTCTGGAAACTAGCAGGGACCCTGCCCCTCTGCTACTGCACTTACTTAATTAGCCTGTGTTAATTCTTTCCCTCCCCCCCCCAAACTGCATCCCAGGGGGATGCATCTGGTGAGCACAGCTGTGCTTAGCATCTCTTGACAGTGGAAGGTCTTTCATTCTTTTCCTACTCAGCCTTCTGATTCCCATGCTGTCTGTGAGGTGAAAATTCCTGAGGCTGTGGCTGCCTCCCAACACAGCTGCCCCCAGTGCTTGTCATTTGTTAATTCTGCAGAGTCAGCCTGGAAGTGTTTGCACTTCAATCAGGCCAAACCTCTGCCCCTGGAGGTCTGGTCTTTGCTGAGGTCTTTTCAGGTTGTCTTAGGAGAACAAAGCTTTACCCAATTTTTGTTTAATTCTGCTGCTCTACATTCCCTCTGAGGTGATGTCCTGTCCTCAATTTTCTTCATAAAGTCCTTAGCTGAAAGAATTTGGGAAGGGGGTTCTGATAGAGCCTTGAGGAAAGAAAGGAAGGTTTGAAAAAGTCATTGTGATGAGTGGGATAGAAAATTATTTAGAGAGGAATAATAATAGACTTGCTTTTCTTCAGCAAGGGCTTTTAGAGGAACAAGCAGAATGGTTGAGTGATTTTTCCAAGGTTGAGTCAGCTACTAGGAATGGGGTAGGTGGTTGATGGTAGAAGTAATCTAATTTTGGGGTTGGCAGGGTATGAGTCTTGGGATGAGAAAGCAAAGAATCCAAGAGTACATATATCAAGAGTTGAACTTGTCCACTAAAGTGTTGACACTAGTAAGGGAAGAGTGTAGCCAGAGCAGGGTCAAAGTTCTGGGAAAGAACTGAGGGACAAAGGGTTTGGACATCATACAGTGTGCTAAAATATATTATTCAACTTCAATTTCCTCAGCTATAAAATCGGGATAGTGGGAACTTGATTTCATCTTAAACCTTTTTATTTTCTGCTTCTTCTGTCTTCTAGCTCTCACTGAAACCCTGCTCCTTTCAGTTGACACTGCATTCCTGTCCAGCTTTGCTAATGCTGGTTGCACTTTCACTCAGAACCTCTGACTGACTGGTTGTAACAGAATGATTTGTAATTATCACCACAACCAGAGTCTTCTCTACTATCATTATGCACCATCTTTTCCTCCTTTGAATTGTGTGCTATTTTGATTTATCACTTAATCTAGATATTGGGGGGCCCATTATCTATCAAGCCCTAAGACATTCTTCTTACTTCCTCAATGATTTCAGTGACTCAGTCTATACTCCACCGCCACTCCTACCATTATGCTAGGGAACTTCAACATACATATTGATGGGGGCGGTTAGGTGGTGCAGTGAATAGAACACCAGCCCTGGAATCAGGAGGACCTGAATTCAAATCTGGCCTCAGACACTTAACACAAAAAACTAGCCATGTGACCTTGGGCAAGTCACTTAACCCCAATTGCCCTCCAAAAAACAAAAAACCAACATACATATTGATGCTCCCTCAACTCCCCTAACTTCTTCTATCTACACACTTTTTCATGACCTACTCCTCTGTTTCACCTGGGTTATCAGGAGCTATCAGGAAAAAAATAATTTTAAGGCTATTTGGGGAGAAAGAAAACTATTTCAGCTGGAGCATGAGATGGCACTAAGTTGAGCCTCAGAAAATGAGAAGGATTCTGAAAAGCAGGGAGGAGGAAGGAGGCTGGGGGAAGGTTGTTGTGAGGAAAGTACTTTGTAAATACTAAAATAATTTCTTCATTTCCTGCCCTGCCCCCTTATGTTTCAGGACTGTCATGAATAACAACCACTTTTTGAGGTTCTGAAGGCATTTGTAAAACTTCACAGATACTTTGGTTTCTCCCAGTAGCAACTATAATGGGTGAGTTATAATCTATCAAACTTTACAAAATCATATCTCCTATTTGGAAGGAACTTCAGAGGTCAGCAAACCCAAATGTTGGGAAACACTATAGCTCCATGGAAAGCCCACTGGCTCTGGAGTCAGAAGGTTTGGGTTCAAATCTTACCTCTGGCATTTACCACTTATGTCACCTTGGGCAAGACACCGAATCAGACTTCAGTTTGCTTATCTATGAAATGAGGAAGGTGGACACAATCATCTCTGGGGTCCTTTTTGGCGTACATTATAGATACTATAAAACTGTAACTGTAACAAACATCCCTTCCATTTCTTACATCTGACAAGAGGTTGTGTAGCCTCCACTTAAAGACTTTCAGTGACAGAGAACTTCCCTGTCTCTCAAATCATCTCATTCTACTTCTGGGCAATTACAATTGATGAGAATTCTTTCCCTCTTATATTAAAAAAAAGACAACATGGTATGGTGGAAAGATTGAAGCTGGGAGAGTTCTGGGTTTGAATCCTGACTCTGACATGATCTATGTGACCCTGGGAGAATCACTTCAGCTTTTCAGTCTTGGTTTCTGTGTTGCCCACTTCCCAGGAGTTATGAGGAGAAAAGCAGCTATTATATGTGATCTAGTTTGTAAACATTAAGCTGTATAAAAATGTCAGCCTTATTATCAAGCAGCTGATTGTTTTCCTGTAATTTTTAGGTGTTGGTCCTATTTCTGCCCTCTGAGAATAAGGAAAAGTCTAAACTGTCATCTATACAACCTTTAATGTACCTGAAGAAAGCTTCTCTCTCTCTCTATCCACATGCTTCATATAATATATATAGTATACATGTATGTACATGTGTATATATTTGTACTTACAGATATATGTGCACATATACATACATACATATGCATCTCAAGGGTATGCTGGAGCCAGTTTCAATTGACTTGTGAGAATCTATTGTTAAATTTGTGTGATAATTCATACCTTAGAAATCAGCAAATACTACAAACCAGGGCTTGATTTATTGTTTTGTTGATTATCTAGACTTAAGAAAGTGATAGAGAAAATTTATTAATGAATATTAAAATTAAAACTGTGAAGTGTGTCATCTGTATTCCTTGTGACAGAGAGCTGGTTGTTAAATGTTTACCAGCACATTACTGCATATAATAAACTATATGTACACATAGACACACACAAACATATATGTTTACACACATAGTTATGTATATGTTAGGCAGCTAATGACATGATTGATAAAATGCTAGATTTGGAGTCAGGGTATATCTGAGTTCAAATTCTATTTAAGGCACTTACTAGCTATGAGAACCTGGGTAAATAACTTAACTTCTTTTGGACTTTGTTCCCTCCCCTGTAAAAAGGGAAGAATAATTGTTACCTACCTTAAAGGCTTGTTATGAGAATCAAATGAGATAATATCTATGAAGTGCTTCGCAAATCTTAAAGCAATATATAAATTATTTGATAATAGCATATTGAATTTTATTACATAATCAAAATATATAATGATTATTATAAATGCTATTATAATGTATAATAATACTTGGTGTTATTATTAATTCCCTAAGACATATCTTTCCATAACCAAAAATCCCCAGGTCCTTCACCTGATTCTTACACCTCACAGTTTTGATAATAATAAAAGGCAATATTTCTGTAGTGCTTTAAGGTTTGCAAAATATTTTTATATGGTATTTTGTTTGATCCCTACAATGACTCAGTGGTATTATTTATTTTTAATTTTTTTTAAGCAATTGGGGTTAAGTAATTTGCTCAAGGTTACACAGCCAGGTGTTTCTTGGTGGGTGCTAAGTGTCTGAGCCCGGATTCAATCCCAGGTCATCCCAACACTGGGGCTGGTGCTCTTACTCACTGAGCCACCTGGACGCCCTTTGGAAGCTGGTATTATTATTGTCATTTTACAAATGGGAGACTCGGGGCTATGTGGATTTAAATGACTCGCCCAGTCATTTAACACAGTTAGCAACACTAGAGTTCCATTCTTCATAGTAGCAAGTGTTCTACCTGCTGTACCATTTAGCTCCTTCTTTATGTCTTCTTTTCATTCTCATCATCTTCATTTGCTTTGCAATCAATAATCCTTATAAGATTATAAATCTTATATCTTATAGTCCTATAGACAAATAGTCTTTAATGAGGTTTTATTTAAGTATATTCACCAAATATTATTATACATCTAATATTTTCAAATATGGCTTGGGTGATGATTTTATAAAGATTATAAAAAATTGCCTGACTCTTGCCCTCACTTTATACTACCTTCTCTCATTTTCTCACTTACAACTGACAAATATATTTTTAAAAACTGTGGATATTGGCAATAACTTGACTGTCTCTTTCAGGGCTAAAAGATTGCATGAAGCTTTTGGAGAAAATGTCATTTTTGATTTTGAATGAAATTGCAGCATCCAGGTAAGTGCTATTGGAGTAAAGGAAGAAAAACATTGGAATGAGAAGTTTGCCATTCTGGGTGTTTCTGCATGACTATGAAGAGATGTACACAGGAGAGTCTCCTTATAGAAGTTTGGTGGTGATGAGCTTCTTCTATTACATTCTCTCCATCATACCTCACCTTATGAAAATATCCCAAGTTCCCCAAGGAATCAAGAACTCATGAATAAAAAGCCTTTCCTGAATAACTATTTAATCTATGTTATTTGTGATTTTCATTTCAGCTATTCTAGTTTACTCAATGATTTTGTTGAATCTGAACTCTTCCTGATTGATGGGGATTCCTTATTTATCACCTGCCTAAATGATGAAGAATTGAAACCAGGACAAAGTCTTCACTTTTTCTACTTAGTTGAACGCTATCTTTTGGATTTGAAAAGTAAAGGAGGCCAATTTATTGTTGTTTTCTTCAAGGTAGCATTCAAATCTATTTTTAAAAAACCACATGCACTGATTTACTGTAATTAACATAGAAAACACTATGTTTCTGCCTGGTATGTGCAGTTTAGCAAATAATGTGATGTAGTTTAAGAATGCTGGATTTAGAGGGAGGGCCTAAGTTTCCTATCCCAGGTCTGCCACTTGTTTCCTATGTGAAAATGTACAACTTTTGTATTCCTCAGTTTCCTCATCTGTAAAATAAGGGTGCTAGACCAGACTTTGAATCACCTTTCAGCTTTAAATCCTATGAACAATGAAACATGATGCACAAAAATATTGTTGAGAATATGTGACATGCCAAACATGAAGGGACAAAATAGAATTAGAAAATTCTCCTTTCTATCAACCCTGAAATTTTGCTATGATCTATCTCTGAAACTGTGATTCTCAACCATGATCCTTGGTCACCTCGAGCTTCTTGGGAAAGTGGGAAAGAAAAAAGAAGAGACTATTAGGAAGAAAAAGTGGTAGATATACACAGAGCAATTGATATTTAGTTAAAGGCAGAGAATTGGAATTGGAATGAAAGTTAAAATGTGACAAATTGCATGCATTTCTGAGATTTACAAGACCTAAAATCACAAAGAGCAAATCAATGACTACATTATTGGACTGATCCTGACCTTCTCCCCTTCATACAGCTCTCACCCTGTGTCCCCTACTCCCACCCCCTTTCAGATTCCTTTTTTATCTTGTCATTTCCCATTAGACTGTAGCCTCTTAGAAGACAGGGATTATATTTATCTCTGGTGCTTGGAATCATGTCTGGCACATAATAGGTGTTCAATAAACGTATATTGGTTGACTGGTGTCCAATTCAGTTTAGCCCAGTTTAATCTAGTCTAACTGAAGAAGCATTTTTGAAGCACTTATGTTCAATATATGAGACGACAAGTATCCAAATGCAAAATAAACAATCACATTTAGTTTCTGTCCTCAAGTGGATTTCCATTCTGTAGGAAATGTCATGCTTTAGCCAGGTAAGCAAACTATCCACTAGATGGCATTGTGACATAATCTTGCCTCGTTTTGTTCTTCAGGATTTTGAACATTCATATTTTGAAACTCCTGGACTTCTTCCATTAAGGACTGCATTGATACTCCACCTCCAGCAAAATACTGATATTAATATTCAAACTGAATTTTCAGGATGTTTTTCACAAGAATGGAATTGTTTCTTGGAACGAAACTGCCCATATTTCCTATTAGTTTTAGATGAAGGAATGACCGATCTACAGACGTATCTTTTCTACTTTTTTATCGTATGTTCCTGGTCCAGGAGGATCAGTATTGCACTGATTTCAGGGCAAAAATTAGATATCCTCAGAGTTTATGCATACTTTATGATAAGCAGGCACAAGAACCAGCATTTTTTCAAGCAGGTAAATTTCTTTTAAAAAGTATTTTATTGATATCTTTTATTTTCTTTTGCATCACAGTTTTTACTAGCATTCCCTAACATTTCACTAGCATTCATTGAAAATTTCCTTGTTACAAAGAAAACGGTTAAACAAAAGAAAATGTCAAAGTGACTTCATATGATAATTCATGCAATATTCCTTACCTGTAGTTCATTACTTGCCTTTTGAGAGAAGGGAAGTTGATTTCCTCATTGAACCTCTAGGACCAAGATTGTTCATCAAGCACCTATATATTTAAAGAAATAATTATTTAGCTTTTTTAGAGTTTAGAAACATTTTATTCTAGGGATCTCAAAATCCTTTATAATTCTCGAAATACTTTAAGTTGAACCATGGTTTATGTAATCATTTTCCTTAAAAAAAATTCTAAGATATACCTTAATTTTTAAAATAATAACTTCAACACCAATTTCCAACTATCAATTTATTGGGTCAGAGTATGCTTATTTTTGTGTCTTCTTTTACTTACATTTCATCAGTAATCAGTGAAGGTGACTGACTCTTTTCTTTTTTTTTAAAGTGTCTTATTGCTGTTCTGCTCTTTAAAAAATTCTCTGGGGCGGCCAGGTGGCACAGTGAATATACCACCGGCCTTGGAGTCAGGAGGACCTTAGGTCAAATCTGGCCTCAGACACTTAATGCTTACTAGCTGTGTGACCTTGGGCAAGTCACTTAACCCCAAGTGCCCTGCCTCCACCCCTCCAAAAAGCAAAAAAGAAAAAGAAAAAAAGTCTCTGTCACTTTCTAAAGAGTCTCTCACATATAACACTTATTGTAATAAAAGTGTACTTGGGTTCTCCATAGCCCTACTTTTAGTATATGTCACTTCTTTGATTTTTTGTATGTGCCAATTTGATGGTATGAGACAGCACATCAAAGTTTTTCCAATTTTCATCTCTGATTATTATTGAACTTGAAAATTTTCAAATTATTATTAATAAGAAATTTTGTTCCTTCTTGAAAACTGTCACTTCAAATCTTTTGACCATTTATGCACTAAGGACTTGGGGTTGCTACCATTTTATTTTAATAGTTCTTTATGTATTTTGAATTTTAAAATTCTATCTATTATGTAATCATAAATACTTTCATTTTGTATTTCTTTTATTTTCATTATATGATTTTATTGAAAAGATGCAAAAATTTAGGCCAACAAAAGTTTCTTTGATTTCTTGAATTAAAATAAGTAATTACCCTTCCATAATTGAGAAAAATCCCTCATTCTGTTCTCTCTCTTTTACTTTTTCTGTGATTTATTTTTTCATATCTCTTATTTGAAATCCATTGGGATATAAATGTGTGCATGTTCATTTATGAATGTAGACGTGCAAACATTCCCATAGGTATGTATATATATGTACATATCTATAGTCACACATGTATATATAGTTGCATTTGTATCCATGTATGTGCACATATACTCAGTTGATTGTGTGGATATGTTTATATATGTATATATGCATATATAGCATAGAGAAACAGGTACATACAAGTAATGGTTTTGTTATTTGGGGGACTCATTAGGAAGTTACAGTGAATTTTTAAAAATGGCCACAATGTGTGTAAAACATATGTTAAAATCCCTTTATGACATGGATATCCTACCAATTTTTCTACATACATTTGTTAAAAATGAATTGTTTTGCAAATTAATATTTTCTAAAGGTTTGGCCAGGGAGTCAACATAGTATGGTGGCTTCAGAGGGTTGGAACACCTAGGTCAGTGTTCTAGTCTGTGACTCTGAGCAAGTTACTTTAGTCCTTGGTAGTCTGGACAATTAAATTGAAGAACAGGTACTGCTCTGCATTAATAGTATATATTATCACATCAGGAGTTCCCTACACCAGTAAAATTATAGGTCCAGGCCAAAAAAGGTTTTTCAGTCCATTTATATACATTTGGTTGAATTTCTGGTTTACCTATTCTAGATCACCAATCTACTTCTCCACTTTTGGGGGGCAAGTAGCTGATAATTTCAATGATAACTACTTTGTAATATGTTTTAAAGTCTGGAGTAAAAGACCCTCATTATTAGATTTTCTTTTCAGTGTGGCCCTTAATGATCTCACTTCCTTGTTTTTCCATAAATATTTCATTATATGAAAACCCCAATTCCAGAGGACCGATGATGAGGCATGCTGTCTACCTCTTCACAAAGAAGTGAGGGGATCAGGGTGCAGCATGAGACAGACATTTCTGGATATTACCAATTCAGAATTTGTTTTGCTTGATTATGTATATTTGTCAAAAGGGTTTTGTTTTTCTTTTGTCTTCAGTGAGGTAGGCAGGAAGAATGAAAATGAGTGCTTTTAATTAGATAAAAAAAGAGAAAAAAGACTTGGTAAAATAAAATGTTGCCTTAAAGTCTGTCCTCCAAATAGGTATAATCCATGCAAGATTCCTCAATAAATACAATAAAGATGACTGTTTAATAACTCTCAGTTAATATTAAGTGAGTCATTAAATAGGGAGAAATAAGCTTGCAAAAAATCATAGGATCTTCTTAAAGAGATTCATGCTTATTTAGAGGAGACTTTTATTAACCTGAACAAGATCAACTAGAGATGAAATATTCCTCTTTTCCCATCTATCCCATGTAGTTAGTACTACATGTACTACTACAGTAATCCCAATTAAGTTAGTACATCAGTACACATACATAAGACAGGTAATTTATATGAACCAGCTCCAAAATTAAATAGTGGATGAAACCCAAATGGATTCCATTTGGGAAATTATGCAATGCTTTTAAAGATGTTAAACTCAGTATCACAAACATTTATTTTAAAAGTACCAATAGATATACAGTGATAGTTATGAATTTGGCAGTGTATTTCCAATAATGACTTACATGTAAGATGTGGCATGAGGAGTAACATCCTAGGGAATATATACTGGAAAAGGGAGAATGAGTGAAGGACAACTCACTCTCACAAATGGCCATCTAAATAATTTGCTGGTACTCATAAAATAAAATGTGACATAAAAGAAAATATAAAATATAATATAATATAATAATATAAAATATTATAAAATAAAATAAAAGATTATTTATGGACAACATGGACAAGAATGATACACTTTGTGATGATATGATGGATTGTGATCTGTGCCGGTGAAGGAAATAGTGCCCATGCTGATGAAATCATGAATCAAGTGACACTTGGATGGGTTTCGTTGTAATTTGAAAGATTTGTGACTTTCTATCATACATCATAATAAAAGACCTGAATTGATCTAAATAGATAATTATGTGCTAAACTAAAATACTAATTCATGTGATTTATTCCCTTTTGTAGAACAAAATAGAAATGGAGAGTGTTTACCAAACTCTGATTAAACATTTACAAACATCCAGTGTTGCGGCACTAACACCATTGTTTGATCAATTAAGATGTGGTGACCTGGAAAGAGAGGTACTAAAGATACTGTTTATTTAGTTAAAAGTTTTAAATTAAAAAAATTTTTTTACAAATGCTTTATTAACTTCTGATTTACATCATTCATTTCTTCCAGATTTTGAGTTACAAATTTTCTCCCCATTTTTCCCCTACCCACCACCCCAAAATAGCAGTCCCACAGGATATCCCCTCCTCCAGTCTGCTCTCTCCCATATTTTCTCCCATACCCCTTTCGACTTTTCCAGTAGGACATGGTGAATCTGTATGCCCCAGTGCCTGTATATCTTATTTACCAATTACATGTAAAATAGTATTAATAAGAGTATATGTGTGTGTGTGTGTGTGTGTGTGTGTGTGTGTGTGTGTATATATATTTAAGCATTTGATTTTAAAACTAAATTCCAGATTCATTCCCTTCCTCCTTTGTCACCCACCCTTCCTGGGAAGATAAGCAGTTCAGTATAGGTTGTACATGTGTGGCTAATGCAAAACAATAATATAGTAGATATATTGTAAAAGAATGACTATATTTCGCTCCCTCCTGTCCCACCTTCCACTTGTTCTATTCTCTATTTTGATCCCGTTCCTTTTCAAAAGTGGGTGCTTCCAACTTCCATCCCCCCCACAGCCTGCCTTCCCTCTCATCCCCTTCAATCCTCCTCTCCTGTAGGGTGAGATACCCTATTTAGTGTGTATTTCATTCCATCCCCAAGCAAAATTCAATGGGAATAAGGTTGACTCATTCCCTTTTGCTTCCTATTCTTTTCCTCCATTGTAACCATTTTTCCTTGCCTCTTTTATATGAGATAGTTTACCCCATTCTGTCTCTCCCCATCTCCTCTCATTATATTCCTTTCTCACCTCTTAATTTCACCTTTTAAGTATCATCCCTTCCTGTTAAATTGGTCCTGTGCCCTCTATCTATGTATACCTGTAAACATATATACACACATTCACATATGTATTCATATTCCCATAGACATATATATTTCTATTCCCTTCAACTATTTTCATACTGAGAAAAGTTTCATCAGTTACAATGATTGTTTTTCCATGTAGGAATGTTAATAGTTCAACTTTGATAAGTTCCTTATGATTTCTTTTCCCTGTTTACCTTCTCATGCTTCTCTTGCTTCTTATATCTGAATGTCAAATTTTCTATTCAACTCTGGTTTTTTCAAGAATGCTTGAAAGTCCTCTATTCCACTGAATGACCATATTTTCCCCTAAAACATGATACTCAGTTTTGCTGGGTAGGTGACTCTTGGTTTTAATCCCAGCTCCTTTGACCTCCAGAATATCATATTCCAAGCCCTTCGATCCCTCAGTGTAGAAGCTGCCAGATCCTGGGTTATCCTGATTGTTTCCAGAATATTCAAATTGTTTCTTCCTGGCTCCTTGTAATATTCTCTCCTTAATCTGGGAATTCTGGAACCTGGCTAGAATATTCCTAGGAGTTTTCTTTTTGGGATCTTTTTCAAGAGGTGATTGGTGAGTTCTTTCAAGCTCTATTTTACCCTCTGGTTCTAAAACATCAGGTCAGTTTTCTTTGAGAACTTCCTGGAGGATGATTTCTAGGTTCTTACTTTGATCATGGCTTTCAGGTAGTCCAATGATTTTTAAATTTTCTCTCCTGGATCTATTTTCAAGTCAGTGGTTTTTCCAATGAGATATTTCACATTGCCTCAGTTGTTTGGATCTGTTTAACAGCATCTTGATTTCTCATAAAGTCATTAGCTTCCATTTACTCCAATCTAATTCTGAAGGAATGATTCTCCTCAGTAAGCTTTTGAGATTTTTTTTCCATCTGGAAAATTTGGCTTTTTAAGGAATTCTTCTCCTCATTGTTTTTTGAGCCTCTTTTGCCATTTGAGTTAGTCTGTTTTATAAGGTGTTATTTTCCTCAGTCAGGCTGTTGACTCTCATTTCGTAATTTTCTTGCATCGTTCTCATTTCTCTTCCCAATTTTTCCTCCACTTCTCTTATCTGCTTCTTAAGGTCCTGTATGACCTATAACCAGCTCATATTTTCCTTTGAAGCTTTTGGTGCAGGAGTTCTGACTTCACTGTCTTCCTCCTGTTCCATGCTTTGCTCAGTTTTGCCCCCAAAATAGGACTCTAATGTTGGAATCTTCTGTCTGCTTTGTTTCCTTTGCCTGGTCATGTTGCCCCTCAGTCACTTGACCCTGGGCTTTTTGCCACAGTTTGACTCTGTCATCAGACAGGAGAGCTTTCATCCCAAACGCTGGGTTTTCTCAGCTGCCTGAGGTACTAGATGGGTGCCCTCTCTGTGGCCTCTACATGCTATGGCAAGCTGTACACACACCCCAGGACCTCCACCCTAGACTACAATTTAGATCCCAGCAGGTTAAAGCAAGAGCAATTAACCCTCAGACTGGTCGCACTACACCCCTACACTCTGCAGGCCAGGGGCTGAAGCTGCCACGTGGGCTGGCTGGCTGTGCCAGGCATCTCAGTGGCTTCTCGCCCCGGGGGCAAAAGCCTATGTACTCCCTCTTACTGGGTCCCAAAGTCCAGACTGCACTGACCTCTCACTTTGTCCTTCACATCTGTATGTTGATAGCTCTGGAAACGACCACAGCTGCTGCTGATCTGGAGTCCCTCCTGCCAGCAGCTGGTCAGAACTGCCCTGAGGCTAAAATCTCCACTCGGCTCCCAGAGTGCTACAGTGGCCAGTTCCTGCCAGCCTGCCGAGCTGTGCTCAGTGGGAGGTTAGCTTCTCTGTGTGATTTTGTGGGTTCTGCTGCTCCAAAGTTTGTTCAGAGTTCCCTTTTTACATTGATTGGGGAAGGTGGAAGCCAGAGAAGCTCAGAGGTTTTGCTTCTACTCCACCATCTTGACTCTGCCCCCAGTTAAAAGTTTTATAGAATTTGAAAAAAAATTAAGAACCTGTATGTTTTACATTTTAAATGTTGTTATTTTCATTAGTTTCAACTGGAGTCATGATGCAAAAAGAACTGTATAAGTTGAACAAATGAACCAAATGTATTAAGTTAAAGTTTAATCGACATAAATGTAAAGTCTGACATGAGTTCCAAAAATCAACTTTAGAATTAGAGTATAGGGAATCATAGCTAGACATAGGAAAATAATCTGAGGTTTTAGGAGATAACCAATATGAGTCAATTATGAAAAATTGCTAATGAGATTTTAGGTCATATTCTGAGAGTGTCTATAAGTCAGTGTCCACAGTGAAAATCATTTTAGCAAGGATATGACAGGGATGGGAATATCCACAGGGATGGTGTGGTGCCTTGAGAACAGAATTATAGAATCTTCCATTTGGAAATGATTTTAGACCCCCTAGTTTAGCCTGCATGAGACAAAGAAACCTGAATGTCTTCTATCCAGTCTTCCTCTTGAAGAACCTTGTTTAATTTTCATATACTTCTAATTATTAAAAGTTTTTCTTTGGCTTGAGCTGAAAATAGGCCCCTTATCAACTTATACCCATTGATTCTAATTCTGTCCCCTGGACTCAATCAGGACTGTTCCTCATGGCAGCCTTCATATGCTTTAAGACAATTGAGTTTATTCCAAAGTCTTTTTGCTTTCTCCAGGTTAAACATTCCCCTTTCCTTCAACCATTCTTCCTATGGTATGGTCTCCAAGGCCATCAAACATCTTAGTCTCTTTTCTCTGAATGCTCTCCTATTCATCAATGTCATTCCTTAAATGTGGCATGTAAAATAGAGCATGGTAACCCAGTTGTGCTTTGACCAGGATAGAGGTAAGCATTCGTTATATACTGACATTCATATAGTACTTTAAAGTTTTCAAAGTCTCTCACACCTATTCTCTCATTTTGCCCTTGCAATAACCCTATGAGACAGGTATTGCAGGTAATATTATCCCCATTTTTTTCCTTTAGAAATGAGGGACCTGGGTCTTGGGGAGGTAAAAAGATTTGACCAGAGTAGGACAGTTCTTTCTGACTTTAAGTCCAGTGTTCTACTCACCGAGCCACACTACTTCTCATTACTCCTAATGAACCTAAGATCATAGTAACTTTTTTTTGGTTGCCATGTCAATCATTGCTAACTCATATTGAGTGTGCAAAACATAAAAGATCTACTTTGTATAAAATGTTGCCAAACCATGTATCTCCCATCTTGTATTTGTAAAGTTTATTTTTAATCAAGTGGAAAATTTTGTGTTACTCTCTACTATGTATCATCTTATTATATTTAGCTTATTGTTTTATCTATTAAGACCTGTTCTGAATGCAGTATCCAATATGCCAGTTTTTCTGCTTAGCTTTGTGTCATCTGTAGTATTTATACCTATGTAGTAAATAGTAAGGGGTCATCTAGGTGTAACAGTGGATAGAGCACTGGGGCTGAAGTCAAGAAAACCTGAGTTCAGGTTTGGCCTCTGACACTTACTAGGTGTATGACCCTGGGAAAGTCATAACCGTATTTTCCTAAGTTTTCTCATCTGTAAAATGAGCTAGAGAAGGAATTGATAAACCTCTCTAGTGTCTTTGCCAAGAAAACCCAGTGTGGTCACAAAGACTACTAATTGTTCAGACACTACTGAACAACAAAAACATAATAATTAACATTTATGTAGTGCTGATGACTATGTGCCAGACACTGTGCCAAGTGTTTTATAAATATTATCTCATTTGATCCTCACAACAGTCCTGGGAGGGAGATGCTATTATTGTCCTCATTTTACAACTGAGGAAACAAAGGGCAAGTGATTTGCTCAGAGTCACAGAGCTATGGAGTGTCTCAGACAGAGGTTCCCAAAATTATTTGGCCTATGGTGCCCCTTTAAAAAATTACTCTGCCCCCCAAAAATCTTTCTTTATTGGCCCTTTAACAATTTTTTTGAAATGTGAAATTTTGAAATTTGAAATATTTTTTAAAATGATGAATCTTAAAAATTAATAATTTATTGTAAATTTGTGGGTTTTTCCTGTATTGAAATTTTGATTACATAATATTGTATCATGAAACTGTATACTATCATACTGTAAACAAATCATTACATGCACTTATTCCTGTTGATGCATGCTGGACTTCCCAACAATATGCAACACACTCACTTGCCAACACTTGCTTGTTAAGACCTATTGGCAGACGACTACTGATCACTTATAACTTGCATTTTGTGTGCTTATTTGGAAAATAATGTAATCATTATGACTTTAACTCTTTAACACCACAGATGAAACATGTATGAGTGTTTTTTTTTTCAAATTTTCTTCTCTTTCTTTATGCTTCTGCTGCCCCCTTAATTTTATTCAATGTTGCCCAATTGCACCCAAGGCTACTACTGTCCCCTTGGATCATTCTAGCACTACCTGACTCTAGGCCCAGTGATGTATTCACTGCTCTACTTCTAGAACATGTTACCATGCCATTGGAGAATGGGATGAAGGAATTGAATCACCTTATCTTGAAGAAGAAAAGACTTAGTGGGGGCATTACAGCTCTTTACAAGTATTTTGTTGAACTTTCACATGGTAGAGAAATTAGACATGTTTTGCTTGTTATCAAAGACAATGATGTAGGCCAATAATAATGGTAATGGAAGATGTAGGAAAATGTCGCAACTGTTATATGTCTCCATTCAGGGTGTTGACACATTCTTGTAATTCTTGCTACTAGGTGAGGTGGAGACCGGTAGATAGTTTGCTTAAGCAGGGGCAAAATGACCTAGGTAAGAAATGGAACAGGTCAAAACTTTTGTGCCATTCAACAGTAATTCAATAGTAATTATCTATTAATATTACTAATTACATAGCACACTACTTAAAGAAATCCTTAGGAGTTTTTTTTTCTATCCTATTTATAAATAAAAATGGGATGATTGTGATACCTTTATTTACTCTGAAAAATAACTTGTTTTGGGCAAGGCATGAATGCCAATAAATTTTTCATTGGATACTATTTATCCTAAAGAAATTTGAGGTAAAAAAAGCATTTTATTCCAAAAGCACTGTTCTAAAAATGTGATAATTTTCTTTTGTGTCAGGTATGTTGGAGTATTGGTCAACTTCAGGCCTTCTGGCCGAAAGGATCTGATATTCGAAGTGTTCTCTATGTCCTATCATGTTCTTTGTCCTTGAAAACATACTACCATTTTCTACAAAAGAAAAAGAAGGCATATTCTCAAGAAACAGACATATCTAAGGTGGGATTTAACTTTATTATTCAACATCTTTGTTTTCCACTTTAGAAAAGTTATACAAGTTTAATAATTATTTTCTTTTGAAAATTTTTCTATTGGCATTAATTTTTCAAAATTATAAGAAACTATTTCCTTAATAATAATTAATAAATAATTGTCAGAGAAATGATTGAATGATCTGGATGTGCTATAGGTATCTCAAACTTAATATGTCCAAACCAGAACCCATTATCACCACCACCCCTCCCCCCCCTCATCTTCTGCACTTCTTTGTGTTACTGCAAAGGGCATGATCATCCTCACTCTTGTTCTACTTGACTTCTCATTGTCACTCACTCTGTATATACAAGTCACTCACAAATCTTGTTGTTTCTACCTTTGCAACATCTCTTGTATATTTCCCCCTTTCTCCAATTATATGGTCACACTTATTCTTTTCTGGAATGTTGTAAAAGTCTTCTAATTGGTTTCCCTGCCTTAATTTTCTCCCTATTCCAATAGATTGTCTGTTCAGTTGCCAAAATGTTTTTCTTAAAGCATAGGTTACCGCATCACTCTCCTATTCAATAAAACACTATAGCTCATATTGCCTCCAGGATCCTCTTTTTGTCTTGATAATCTAATTCCTTTCTACCATTCCACTCTTAGACCCTCCTTAGTTTCCATGGATTAACTACATTAACCAACTCAATATTCCTTGCTCCATATCCCATCCCCATGTCTTTGAATTGGTCATTTTTCATGTCTGGAATCTTTCTCTATTCAACTCTATCCCCCAGTTTCCCTGGATTCCTTCAAGACTCATTTGAAAGTTCATTTTCCATATAAAGTTAGTTACGGCTACCGAGGTGCTAATGCCTTCCCTCTGAGGTTACCTTCCATCTAGTTTGTATATATCTTATATGCACATAAGTGTTTACACGATGTCTCCTCCATTACAGTGTGAACTCATTTTCTTTGTATCCTCAGTGCTTAGAAAGTGCCTAGCACACATGCAGTACTTAAAAATTCTGGTTGAGGGACGGCCAGGTAGCACAGTGAGTAAGAGCACTGGCTCCAGTGTTGGGATGACCTGGGGATCAAATCCAGGCTCAGACACTTAGTACCCACCCAGAAACCCCTGGCTGTGTAACCTTGAGCAAGTTACTTAACCCCAATTGCTTAGGGGTGGCCAGGTGGCTCAGCAAGTAAGAGCACCAGCCCCAGTGTTGGGATGACCTAGGGATCAAATCTGGGCTCAGATACTTAGCACCACACCCAAAAATAACTGGCCGTGTAATCTTGAACAAGTTACTTAACCCCAATTGCTTAAAAAAAAATTCTGGTTGACTCTGTAGTTTAGAATGTTTTTCATGAACAAAACTATCTTTGAGTTTGGGATCTTTTATATGTGACCCACAGAGAGCTGAGTCAAGATGGTGAAGAAAGTGTAGGTAATTGCCTGAGCTCTCCCTCAGACTCCTCCAAACTACTTCAAATAATGCCTCAAAACAAATTCTGGAGTGTCAGAACCCACAAAAAGATGAGGTGAAATAATTTTCCAGCCCAAGAAAGCTTAGAAGGCTAGCAGGATAGGTCTGTTGTTCCTGGGTTAGAGTGGAACACAGTCCAGCAGAGGCCACACCCCAGCAAGCCAACAATATATCTTGGAGATGGCTGAATCAGTGGCACAATGGTGGTTTCCAGACTTCTTGGCCCACAGAAAGTGAGGGTGTTTGGCAATTGGTCAGAAGATTACAGGTGTTGCTTTGCTGGCACTGGGTCAAGATCCTGTTGCCAATACTTGAATCTTGGTCACATTCCTGGTCTCAAGAGCACTAGCACACTAGAGCTTTAAGCCACAGGGGAGCTAGGATACTAGTCATAGTTCATGGTGCAAAAGTGCTTGTGATCACTCATAGAACATGGTACAGGACAGGGTAACAGTAAACACACCTCTCCTTAGATCATACTACATTGGAAGAACCAAAAACTTACACGTCCCCAGAATTATCTCTGAAAACAGCTGCACAAAAAAACCTAAAACTTGGAATAGTTCCCTCTCCTCTCTGGAAGCAGAGCCCCACTGTAGGATAGAGTTAAAAGTCAAGAAAAATGGTATAAAAAGGAACAAACAGTAGAAAAAGATCCTGATTTAAAAAAAAAGTTTTTATAGTGACAGGGAAATTCAAAATACAAACTCAGAAGGAGATAACCAAGTCAAAACTGCTACATCCAAAGTCTCAAAGAAAAATATGAATTGCTTTTAGGCCATGGAAGAGCTCAAAAAGAATTTAAAAGTCAAGTAAGAGAGGTAGAAGAAACTTTGGGAAGATAAATGAGAGTTATTCAAGAAAAATTTTTTTTAAAAGAGTGAATAGTTTCTTTGAGGAGGCACAAAAACTACTGAAGAAAATACCTTAAAAACCATAATAAGCCAAATGGCAAAAGAGTCACAGAAATTCAACAAAAAGAAGAATGCCCTAAAAAGCAGATTGGTCAAATGGAAAACCATATACAAAAATTCACTGAAGAGAAAAACTCCTTCAAGGTGGAATTGGCCAAATGGAAAAGGAAGTACAAAAGCTCATTGAAGAAAATAATTCCTTAAAAATCAGAATTGAGCAAGTGGAAGATAATGACTCTATGAGACATAAAGAATTAATAAAAACATCAAAAGAATGAAAAAATGGAAGAAAATGTGAAATATCTCATTGGAAAACAACTGACCTGGAAAATAAATTCAGAAGAGGTAATTTAAGAATTATTGGACTACCTGAGAACCATGATAAAAAAAGAGCCTAGACCTCATATTTCAAGAAATTTTCAAGGACCTGTACTGATATTTCAGAACAAGAGGGTAAAATAGAAGAAGTCAATTGTTACCTCCTGAAAGAGATTCCCAAATGAAAACTTCCAAGAATTTTATAGCCATATTCAAGAGCTCCTAGGTCAAGGAGAAAATATTTACAAGCAGCCAAAAAGAAACAGTTCAAATATTATGGAGTCACAGTTAAACAGTTTCTACATTATAAAATCCAAGGGCTTCAAATATTCTGGAGCACAAAAGAGTGAGGAGTACAGCCAAGAATCCCCTACCTAGCAAAATTGAGTATAATAATTCAGGGAAAAAATAGATATTCAGTATTCAATAGAGGACTTCCAAGCATTCCTGAAGAAAAGACCAGAGATGAAAAGGACATTTGACTTTGAAATACAAGACTCATGAGAAGAATTAAAAGGTAAACCAGAAAGACAAATCATAAAGGAATCAATAAGGTTTAACTGTTTATATTTCTACACAAGAAAATGATATTTTAACTCCTGAACACTGTCTCATTATTAAGGCAGTTAGAAGTGTATATAGGAGTGAGGGGGGAAGAGTCAAGATGGCAGAGTAGAAACAGGACTTCCACAGAGTTCTGGCTCTCACCTCCTCCAATTCATGTAAAAGGGGACTCTGAACAAACTTTGGAGCTACAGAACCCACAAGATGACACAGAGAAGCTAACCTCCCACTGAGGACAGCCCAGCAGACTGTCAGGAATCGGCCAGCACAGTGCTCTGGGAGCCAACTCCAGCCTCACAGAGACTGAGGGCCTAGGGGTGGCCCTTACCAGCTGCCAGCTGGAGGGACTTCAGATCGCCAGCAGCAGTAGCTGTTTCCAGAATTACCAACACATAGATGTGAAGGACAAAGTGAGAGGTCAATGCTGTGTGGACTTTGGGACCCAGTGGTTGGGAGTGCATTGGCTTCTGGCCCCACAGTGAGAAGTCACTGAGGAGCTGCCTGGACACCCACAGCCACATACCAGCTTCAGCCTCTGGCCTGCAGAATGTAGGGGGACCAAGAAACCAGTCTGAGGGGTAATTGCTCTTGCTTGGATCTGGATTGCGGTCTAGGGTGGAGGTCCTGGGGTGTGTGACCAGCTTGCCAGAGCATGTGAAGGCTTTAGAGAGGGCATCCAATTAATATCTCAGGCAGCTGAGAAAACCCCAGCGTTTGGAATGAAGCTCCACTATCTGGTGGCAGATTCCTATTTGTGACAAAAAGTCCAGGGGTCAAGTGATTGAGTGGTGACATGACCAGGCAAAGGAAGCAAAGCAAACAGAAGATTCCAACATTAGACTCCTATTTTGGAGACAAAAAGAATCAAAGCATGGAACAGGAGGAAGATAGTGAACTCAGAACTCCTGCACCAAAAGCTTCAGAGAAAAATACGAGCTGGTTAACAGGTCATAGAGGACCTTAAGAAGCAGATAAAAGAAGTGGAGGAAAAAAAGTGGTAAGAGAAATGAGAACGATGAAAGAAAATTATGAAATGAGAGTCAAAAGACTGACTGAGGAAAATAACACCTTAAAAAATAAACTAACTCAAATAGCAAAGAGGCTCAAAAAAGCAATGAGGAGAAGAATGCCTTAAAAATCTGAATTTGCCAGATGGAAAAAGAGTCTCAAAAGCTCACTGAGGAGAATCATTCCTTCAGAATTAGATTGGAGCAAATGGAAGCTAGTGACTTTAAGAGAAATCAAGATGCTGTTAAACAGATCCAAACAACGGAAAGAATAGAAGGCAATGTGAAATATCTCATTGGAAAAATCACTGACTTGGAAAATAGATCCAGGAGAGATAATTTAAAAATTATTGGACTACCTGAAAGCCATGATAAAAAAAGAACCTAAAAATCATCTTTCAAGAAATTCTTAAGGAAAATTGCCCTGATATTTTAGAGCCAGAGTGTAAAATAGAAATTGAAAGAATTTACCAATCACCTCTTGAAAAAGATCCCCAAAAGAAAACTCTTAGGAATTTTATAGCCAGGTTCTGGAGTTCATCACAAACCACCAAGAAGAAACAATTTGAACATTGTGGAAACACAATCAGTATGACACAGGATCTGGCAGCTTCTACATTGAGGGATTGAAGAGCTTGGAATATGATATTCCAGAGGTCAAAGGAGCTGGGATTAAAACCAAGAATCACCTATCCACCAAAACTGAGTATGATGTTTCAGGGGAAAATATGATCATTCAATGAAATAGAGGACTTTCAAGCTTTCTTGATGAGAAAACCAGAGTTGAATAGAAAATTTGACATTCAGATACAAGAAGCAAGAGAAGCATGAGAAGGTAAACAGGGAAAAGAACTCATAAGGAATTTATCAAAGTTGAACTATTTACATTCCTGCATGGAAAAACAATAATTGTAGCTTATGAAACTTTTCTCAGTATGAGGATAGTTGAAGGGAATATAAATATATGTATATATATACATGTATGTATATGTATATATGCATATGTGTATGTACATACATATATATGTCTATATAGGAGTCTACATGGGTGTATGAATACATATGTGAGTGTATGTATATATGTGTATAGGTATACATAGACAGAGGGCTCAGGATCAGTTGAATAGAAAGGGATGATACTTAAAAGGTAAAATTGAGAGGTGAGAGAGGAATATGATGAGAGGAGATGGAGAGAGACAAAATGGGGTAAATTATCCCATATAGAAGAGGCAAGGGAAAACTGTTACAATGGAGTGGAAGAATAGGAAGGCAAAAGAGAATCGGTCAACCTTACTATCATGGAATTTGACTTAGGGAGGGAATGACATGCACACTAATTAGGGTATCTCTCCCTACAGGAGAGTAAAAGGGAAGGGGATGAGATGGGGCGGTGATGGAGGGGAGGTCAGGTTGGGGGGGAGGGTACTTAGAAGCACCCACTTTTGAAAAGGGACAGGGTCAAAGTAGAGAATAGAACAAGTGGAGGGAGGGATAGGATGGAGGGAAATATAGTCAGTCTTTCACAGTATATCCCCTATGGAAATGTTTTGCATAGCTACACATGTACAGCCTATATTGAATTGCTTATCTTCCCAGTAAGGGTGGGTGATGAGGGAAGAAGGGAAACAATCTGGAATTCAAAGTTTTAAAATCAAATGTTTAACATATATATATGTATGTGTATATATATATGTACACACACACACATATATACATATATAATTATTTTAAATGCAACTGGGAAATAAGATATATAGATACTTGGGGATGGAGATTCTTCTTGTTCTACCTGAAAGTCAGAAGGGGTATGGGGGAGGATATAGGAGAGAGCAGATTGGGAGAGGGGGTATACAGTGGGATTGCTGTTTTGGTGTAGGGGAGAGATGGGGAGAAAATTTGTAACTTAAAATCTTGTGGAAATAAATGATGGAAACTAAAAATAAACATAAAATTTTATTTTTAAAAATAGCTCTTTAAAATATCAAAAAATCTGTGTTTATCTCTAACCAAAAATTATTGGGTGAAAGGATATGACCATTTATGTAATTTTTACAAAGTGCTGTGAGATTTCTTTACAAACCACAGCATGAACCACAAAATTCTATAATTTTTTAATTCCATCAGCTATGTTTAGGTGTCTTCCACAACTTTTATAAAACTGAGTTTTTTTGCTTTAAATTCTTTTTGATAATTTGTTGGTTGTGAGGTGCTACCTCAGCTCATTTTAAGTTGTCAATCCTTGGCAATTATTAAGGTTTACTTTTTCTTTAAAAATCATTGCCTGGGTGGTGGCTAGGTGACATAGTGAATAGAGCACTGGCCCTGAAGTCAGGAGCACCTGAGTTCAAATAGGACCTCAGACACTTAATACTTAATAGCTGTGTGACCTTGAGCAAGTCACTTAAACCAAATTGCCCTTCAAAAAGCAAAAAAAACAAAAACAAAAAACAAAAAAGGAGAGAGAATCATTGACTGTTTAGAGTTGCTTAATGATTAGAGATCATGTAGTCCATGGACTCATTGCACTTTTTTTTGTGACATGGACCCCAAGGCAGTTTTTTGATAACTTTGGACTCCTCTCTGAGTAATGCTTTTAAATGCATAGGACAACATACCTAAGATTACAATGGATATCAATTATATTGAAATACTGTTATCAAAATACTAAATATAAATAAAAAAAGCAAATTCATGAATTCTAAGTCAATAACCCCTGATGTTGTTCAACTTTCCCCCCAGTGTCGGCATTCTTTTAACAATTTCCCTAACAGCTTAATACAGTTAATGAATCCTTCCAGTAATGGAGGGCACACTCATTGCCTTATAAAGATTAATAGCTCTAATTGTTCGAAAGTTCTTCCTTATATTAAGCTTTAGAATTGTCTAATAAAGGAATAGCTTTTCCAGGCTCAGGTACAACCTATTGTCAAGCAACTACAAAGTCAAGATTTCTGTTCAGAGATTGAAATGTTCAGAAAAGTTCCTTGGAAAGTTCATGATCTGTGTATTCTACCCACCATCTTTGCCATCTATCTCTAACTTTTTAATACCATGATTGATTTGAAATGTTCACATAACATTTTGAAACAGATGAGTGCTACTGAGATGGAAAAACTGTCATACTTCCATGACAGTTTTATGACTATTCTGTTGCTATTCTCTGAACTAAATCTTGATTATTTTTTGATTTTATTCAGAAACATTTGGCATCACTAGAGGAAGTTGAAGATCTGTGCAGAATGTATTGCCTCAGTGTGATATTGCTGCTCCATTTGCCTCTTTCTCAGAGAGCTTGTGTCAGATTCATCACTTCTTCCTGGAAAAACTCTATTTCTACATTCTTGAAAGTGGTAAAGTATTGGAGTTTGAAATATATTATCTTGTTATTCTATTTGTACTTATTAGAAAACACTTTTAAATAGATCCATTTGGACAGCATCAGCCTCTTGGCAAATATTTCCTATTCATAAGGATAAGAAGAGGTTTTTGTTGTTGTTGCCTTTGTTTTCTAAGATTTAAGATTTCAGAATGAATTATTCTAGTTATTACCCACTTTATAGAATTGTAGTGAGGAATGCATTTCATAAATCATAAATCAAAATTGCTTGGTTTTTTTTAAAGCAATTGGGGTTAAGTAACTTGCTCAAGGTTACATGGCCAGTTATTTTGTGTGGGTGTCAAGTATCTGAGGCCGGAACTGATCCCAGGTCTCCTGATGCCAGGGTAGGTGCTCTTGCTCGCTTCGCCACCTGGCTGCCCCAAAATTGCTGGTTATAGGTCTGTGTTGAAAGGAAAATTCTTTGTTTGGGCTTTCACTATGATTAAGGGCCAAAACTCAGCACAAAGAGAATTAAAAGTTTATTAAAGTCTATCAAGGTAGCAACACATTGACAGACTGATCACTGGGGACCAGCAATGGTTTTACAGAAAGAGGAGACAGGCTTCTCAGCTCCTCCCCAGGCAGGAGTACTTGACAATTTTCAGGTACAAACAGGTAGAGATTATTCACTTATTAAGTGATGAATATGAGGTAATGCAAAGTTACAGACTGAGTAATGCTTTCCCCCAATAGTGATTGATAAGCAGTTCTGGGAACAATAGGTTACTGAGTCAATCTCTAAATTTCAATAATTGTCTACAGACCATTCCTTACAATTCTTTTTTACAAAGAAAAGTAACTACCATGTTTCCCCAATAACAAGACACTGTCTTATTAAATTTTTTGGACAGAAAAACACCAGAGGGCTTATTTTCAGGGGAGGGCTTATTTTAATGAACATTGAAAGCAATTTTAATAAACAGGTAAATGTGAACAAAAAAATGTACCTTTATTCAATAATGATCATGTCATCTTCTTCAACAACATCGTCATAAGTGTCCATACCCTGAATTCCATCCTGGATGTCTTGCGCCTCCATTTCCTTCAGAAGAAGTGGACCCAATCTGTCATGTCCAGCAATATAGCTCTCTTTAAATAAATATGTCTTGTCCAGGTAACCTGCTCGTAGTGCCTTGGCAACACAGCTGTCAGTAATTTTATCCCATGACTTCTTCACCCAAGTCACGACTTCTTGCAGACAGGGCTTCACAAAGTTTCCATGCTGATTTCTTTCCATTCTATTTTCAATGTGGTCATTGACTTCCATGCGCAAATGGTCCTTGAATGGCTTGTTTATTGCAATATCAAGGGTCTGAAGATAGGCAGTCATTCCTGCAGGAATCATTACTTGATCTATTCTTCTCTCTGCAAGGAAGTTCTTCATTTCTTTAGTGCGGTGAGTGCTGGCTGAATCCCAGACTATCAGACCTCTTTGGTTACCTCGCATAACAAGTGGCAGCATTAAATCAACCCACTTTCTTATAACGGCTTGTGTACACCAGGCTTTTTCAGTTTCAAGAATGTTAATGCCAGATACACGTTCAATCTTATCTTTCTTGCCCTTACTGATGATTAGAGGTGTGGCTTTCTTTCCATCCAAACGAATTGCCAAAACACAGGTGACCCATGCACTTTCATAGCCAGTGGTGGGAAAGTAGATTGACATTGCACCCCTGTGAGGAATTGTTGTTTGAGATCCTTGTCCCATAAACACTGCAGTTTCATCCATAGCAATCATATTGCAGGTTTGGTATTTGGAAATGTCGATCCTATCAATAAAGGACTTGAATGCAAGTGCACGTTTAATAACTTCAGCATCTTCCAGCTTAAACAGTGTTGATCTTCTTAGGGACAGTTCATACCATTGAAGGAAACCGTCCAACCAGTGTTGTGATGCTTTGAATCCTTCTGAGACCATTTCAAACTCTGGTGCCATTGAAAGGGCAAATGCTTGAATATCAGCCCTGCGCACAACCAAGGCCTTTGCTCTCCTGTCAGCAATCCATTCACCAATGAGGATCTCCAAGTCAGGATATAAGGGCTGCCGACCTGATCCAGACCTGCGCTTTTCCCATTTCCCTCATCCACCTGTTGATTGAGGTTATTATAATCTGCTCTCCATTTTCTGACCATTCGAAGATCCAAAAGTTTTTCTTTACAGAAAACTGCAAGATTCTTGCCACGTGACTCCTCTACAATTGCTTTTTTATACTCAACAGTATAGCTCTTCCTTTTTGTACTCATGTCTGGGGGTCAAAACAGACAGAATAATAAAATTATGACCATCAGTCCTTCTTTTCGCTCCATGATGCCCCCTGAATTCTTCTTTTTTCCTCCATCATGCCCTTTTTATCCTCCATCATGCTCCCTCACTCCCGCTTACATACCGGGTTTTTATGTTGTCCTGCCTCAGCTCTCCTCTGCAGCACTGCTCTCAATGGCGCCAGCAAGCAAATCACTGGGGAAGAACAGGATGACGCGCTCACTGCTGCAGCTCTGATTGGATGCAGCTCGGAGCGTGGAATGTGTTTCACCGGGGGGAGGGGGGGATGGTGCATACAGAGGGTACCGTAATGTAGCGTGTAGCACAGGGGATCACCTTCACTACAGTAACAATCTCAATAGGGCTTATTTTCGGGGGAGGGCTTATTTTAGAGGAATCTTACACAGTAAGGGGAGGGCTCATTTTCGGGATAGGTCTTATTATCGGGGAAACACGGTATAGGCCATGTGGATTCCATTTATTTATGGAGAATTCTCTACTTTGCCTGGTTACAATATTTTTCCTGGATGTGATGAGTAGAATGGGGCCAGGGTCTAAGCAGAGAAAGCATAGCTTGCTGGAAAGAGTAGTAGAATTTGAGACTAGGGTGCAAGGAATGGTTGATGATTTAATGCACTGTGTGATGAAGGATTAATGAGTTCACCTCTATGCACCTTAGTTTCCTCATCTCTAAAATCAGGAGGTTGAGCTAGTTGATCTTCAAGGTAGGTCCCTTCCAACTCTTAAATCCTGTTACCATCCTATGATTCTTCTCTTCAAGGCAAAGAGTCACATGGGATATTTCTGGACAGTATTGCTTTACCCCCCTACCTATTCCATTAGAATACGAGCTCTTTGAGGGCAGGGATGGTTTTTGCTCTTTTATTTGTATCCTCAAAACTTGACACAGAATCTCACAGTAGCACTTACATGCTTAATAAATGTGTTTTGCTTCATTGATTCTTAATATAGATGTATAGTTTTTTATCAATAATATTAGTTGACATTACTTAAAGATTTGCAAAGATCTTTATGTATCTAATTTCATTTCATCCTTTTAACTTTTGAGTTTAATACCATAGAGACTATTACCAACCTCATTTCAAAGACAGGGGTACTGAGGTTCATGTTGGGTAATTGACTTGATGATCAGACAAATAATAATGGTCATGGGCAAAGTTCAAACTCATCCTTCTTGATTGTAAGGTCAGCATTCTTATCACTACACTATGGCAGTTCCTATTAAGATACATAAATAGTGAAGATGGTAGAGTAAGAGCAGAGACTTTCTTGAGCTCTTCCCCCAACCCCTCCAAATACCTGTAAAAATGACTTTAAACAAATTTTAAAGAATCCACAGAACCCTCAAAGTGACAGAATGAAGTAAATCTATAGCTTAAGAAAACCTGGAAGGCTGATAGAAAGCATACATCTCACTGGAATGGAAGCAGAGTGCAGTGTGGCATGAGCTGTGCTGGCATAGACAGGGCCAGAGTAGGCCTCAGGGAACTAGCTCACTGGCAGCTGTGGCAGTTTCCAGGTTTCTCAATCCACAAACACAAAAGACAGAATAGAGGGTCAGTGGGAAAACTCTGTGGGAACTGGGTGAAAGAGGAGTGTGGTCTGGCCCCAGCCCTGAGTTGGTGGAGGAGGTGGTGGCAGTGGCAGTAGCAGCTGTTTCCAGAGCTCTGGGCCCACAGATGGTGGGGAATCAAGTAGCTGATACTAAATCTCTGAAGCCTGGGACAGTAACCCCATCTCCACTAGAAGCAGAGACCTACCTTGACAAAGAAATTCAAGTATTTTGCTGGGAAGATGAGCAAACAATATAGAAAAGTCAGACTATAAAATATTACTTTGGTGACAAAGACGATCAAAACCTACAACCAGAAGAAGACAACAAAGTCAAAGTTCCTGCATCAAAAGTCTCCAAGAAAAATATGAATTGGCTGCAGGCCATGGAAGAGCTCAAAAAAGAATTTGAAAATTAAGTAAGAAAAGCCAAGGAAAAAATTGGGAATAGTAATGAGAGTGATGCAAGAAAATAATGAAAAATGAGTCAACAGCTTGCTAAAGGAGACCCCCCAAAATACTGAAGAAAATAACACCTTAAAAATAGACTGCCTCAAATGACAAGAGGTCCAAAAAGCTGATGAGAAGAATGCCTTAAAAAGCAGAACTAACCAAATGGAAAAGAAGACCCAAAAGCTCACTGAAGAGAATAATTCCTTAAAATTAGAATGGAACAAAGAGAAGTTATTGTCTTTATGAGTGATCAATAAATTATAAAACAGAACCAAAAGAATGAAAAAAATTGAAGACAATCTCATTGGAAAAAACACTGACCTGGAAAATAGATCCAGGAGAGATAATTTAAAAGATACATAAATAGCTTTTAGCAAGTTACTATTCTTGCTTGTGCCTTCTTTTAGCACAGAATTTAGATAATCCTTAGAATCAATATGATATAGCAGATAGAAAGCTGGTCACAGATTTTGCAAGACCTGAATTCAAGACCTATCTCTGATATGGAATAGGATTTATGGCTCTGGGAAGGTTAATTTACATCTCAGTATCTCAGGCAACTTTTTGAGAATCTAAGTTTCAGAATAGGTATTGATTTACATTAGTAGAAGGAGTTTTATCCCTAGGAATTCTGTATAACTGATAAATTTTAGGCCCAGGAGAGAGAGAGAGGGAGAAAGACTGAGACAGAGAGAGACCAAGAGAGACAGAGAGAGAAGAGAATTCTATTAATCTGCCTTTAAAAAGAACAAAAAAAATTGACAATTTATTTTCTATTTCAGAAAAAGTGGTGTGAATTTTTTGTTCTAAGGAATTTGGATAGTTCAGAAACATGGAATGTGGATTTAACTCATATTTGTGATATAAATGATGACTCATTGTGGAAGAATATTGCTTATTACTATGAAAGAGAAAGCATTCAAGGTACTACCTTAATGTGTTTTTTTTTTTGCCTTGTGTTTTCAGCATCAAATATTCCCCCCTTTGTTGATTTGTTTACTTTCATTTATTTATATTCATGCATTTTGTTGTATGGAATCCTCAAATATTTTCTCCTTATTCAGTGAATTGTCACTTAAAAAAAGATATAAAATCAGTTCAGTAAAACCAACCAACACACTAGCCATTTCTGATAGCTTATGAGTATACTCAACATTCTGTACCCATATTCCCTCACTTCTTCAATGAATGGATTATAAGAGCAAGAAATTAAGGTTCAGTTTCTCCTCTCTGCCCTGAAATCCATAGAAAAATTCTCTCCCCCCTCCCTCTCTCTCCCCTTCTCCTTCCTTTTTCCCATCCCTCCCTTCCCCCCTCTCTCCCCTTTCCATTTAATAAGTCTTTATATTGTTTTCCTATTTCTGCTTACTTTCACTCTTTATCAGTCTATATAATCATTTCCCCTGTTCCTTCAAATTCTTCAAATTCATTGTTACTTATAGCACAGATGATACCCATCTCCTAAAATTTATTTTTGGTTGTATAGGTTTACATTTGGACTTGGGAAAAGTCATTGAGGAAGATTATAAAGACTTGTGGAGTGCTGTGTCACATCTGGTCAGAGAGTTTCATGTAGGACCACCATTGCCTCTGCGAGTTACAACCCAACTTTTCCTTCAAAGCGAAAGTTCACCAATTAAAGGTAATATGCCCCCAAAGTAATTTTAAACAAGTCTAATGCTGAAAACCTTTTGGAAACAACATTTTTAACCTTTATGCACAATCAGGCATACTTTTAACCCCCCACTGTTAATCTTTTAATTAAATTTTACTTAATATCATTATTGTGACAAAAAGGCCTTAAAAACAATTTTCATAAAGCTTATGATACAGTTCATGTTGTGCAAGCCTCAGGTTCCTAGGTAGTAAGCCCTTTAGGAGGGGAAACCAAGTTTCTTTTATCTCCCCTTAAGCACTTTCGTTTGCACACAGAAATTGCTTATGCCCCCAAGGGTTTAGTGTCCTTCCTTCCTCTTTCAAATTGTTTCAAATTTCCTTTGCTTATATTTTATGCTTCTTTATCTGTGCACATGTTATATTTCCCAAGTAGAATATAAGTTTCCGGAGGGCTGGGTTGTTCCTGTCTTTGCATCCCCAGTGCCTCAAGAATCCTTTGCACTAAGTGCTTAAAAAAACTTATTGAATTCAATTGGGACATGGTTTTTGTTCAGTGATGAAATGATTTGTTGAAGTTCACCAAGAGCATAGTCACATTTTTGGGAGGTTTTTTCTACTGTTTGTTCTTGTACTAATGAAAGAAGTAATTGTGTTACTTTCATGTCAGAATGCTCCTTCTTGTAAATGACAAAGACTATGTAGACACATAATAAATAAATATTACAGGCATAGAAAAATGAAATCAAGTTTGGTGTAATGAGAATAAAACGATTTGGCTCAATATTCACTGCTCCACTTCCAAGCCCCTTTTCTTTAATTTTTTTCTAGAAATCTGAATATATAGGAGAACTGAGTGTATCCCGCTGTAGGTGCATATTAATCTCTTGCTGATTAAGATCATAGAGGAAAAACAATCCATTAATGACTAGATATTCTGGCAAATCCGATAGAAATTTTACAAGTTGCACGAGATTTTTGTTGACAAAATTTTAAAGAAGCCATTGCAGAGATACTATATGGAAACCTGGGCAGAGAACCATAAGGAATACTTAGAAATGAAATGGTCCAACCACCTCATTTTCCAGATGAAGCAGAGGATTCAGGGGATAAAAGTAACTAGTCCCTTCCTGTTTCGCATTCAAAACTTTTTGTAACCTGCCTTCTTCCTACCATTCCAATCTTACACCTTATTTCCTGTGGCCACCCACTCCCAAATCTAGGATCCAAATAACATTGGCCTCCTTGCTATTCCTTACACAAGAAACTCTATGTCCAGACTAGGATTTTCCACTGGCTGTCTCTTATGTCAAGTATACTCTCTTTTGGGGTGGCTAGGTGGCGCAGTGAGTAGAGCACCAGCCCTGGAGTCAGAAGGACCTGGGTTTGGATCTGGTGTCAGACATTTGACACATACACACAAAAAACTAGCCGTGTGACCTTGGGCAAGTCACTTAACCCCAATGGCCCGACCCCCCCTCCAAAAAAAAAAAAAGGATACTCTCTTTCTTCATTTCTACCTTCTTGTCCCAGCTATAATCTCATATTCTACAAGAAGCACCCCCCTTAATGCTAGTCCCTTCTTTCTACTGATTATCTGTAATGTGTCCTGAATATATCTTGCATGTACATAGTTTTCATGTTGTCTCCCTCATTACACTGTGAGGTCTTTGAGAGTGGGGGACTGTCTTTTGCCTTTTTGGCTTTTTGGAGGGGGGGAAAGCAGGGCAATTGGGGCCAAGTGACCTGCCAAGGTCACACAGCTATTTGTGTGTGTATGTGTGTGTGTGTGTTAAGTGTCTGAGGCCGGATTTGAACCCAGGTCTTCCTGACTCCAGGGCTTGTGCTCTATTCACTGTGTCCCCTACCCCCCTCTGCCCCCCCATTTTTCCTTTCTTTATATCCCCACTTCCTGGTATAGTGCTTGACATGATGTAGGCTCCTAATAAGGCTTATTGACTGACTAATGAGAGAGTAGCTTAGCTGGGACTGAATATGAAATCTTCCAACTTTACAAGTAACTTAACCACTCAGTTTTAGTCTGCTGGAAAATGGGGATAATAATAGTACTTATCTCACAGGATTGCTGGGAGGATCAAATGAAATAACATAGGCAAATAATTTTGCAAACTTTAAAGGGCTAAATAAATCCTTTTTTTTTTTAAGCAATTGGGGTTAAGTAACTTGCTCAAGGTTACATGGCCAGGTGTTTCTGGGTGTGGTGGTGCTAAGTATCTTAGCCCGGATTTGATCCCCAGGTCATCCTGACACTGGGGCTGGTGCTCTTACTCGCTGAGCCACCTGGCTGCCCCTAAATAAATTCTACTTATTATTATGTAATGTTCTTTCCACCTTACCATATTGGATGTTTGTTCATATCATATTTGCTTTTCTTCCTCTTATGTCCAAGAAGAATCTCAGGAAAAGATGCCTAACTTGGGCTTTATTCCAGTGACATCACCAATAGTTAGGAACTTTGTGGGAGACACCCTGGATCAGGTGCCTTTTCTAAGCAGGTAAGAGGCTGAATGTCACACTTACTAGAGGGGTGTGCCTATAGTAGCATATAAATACTTCTTCAATTAATGACTGATTTTCCTGTTTCTGTCAGTGAATATGAATGTCTGTTCCCCATGCCTGGAACACTCTCCCTTTCCCACTCTGAGTACTGATCTCCCTGGTATCCTTTAAATCCCAACTAAAATCCCACCTTCAACAATCATGATGTCTTCTTTAACCCTTCTTAATTCAAGGGCTTTTCCTGTTTTAATTATTTCCTATTATTTTGTATATAGTTGTTTGCCCTTAAGGTTGTAAGTTCCTTGAGGGCAAGGACTATATTTTGCCTCCCTTTGTATTCACAAAGCTTAGTGTCTGGCACATACCAGACACTTAATAAATGCTTATTGAATTGAATATGAATGAATGAGATATGAGCATTTCTAGGTGGAAATGCTTGTGGTGTCCTTGTTTATGGTCTTAGGATGACATGCCTTCATATATATATATATATATGCTCATTCTACTAAAATGCTGCAATACTTCAGAGATCATTGTGCTCTGAGGACATACTCTTAAAATTATATGTATTTTATATCTCTTAGTGATGACCCAGTTGTAACTTCCCTGGTCAAATACAAGGAGTTTCATGAACTTGTGCACTGGCATTCTCATAAGCCTCTTAGTGACCATTATGAGAGGACAAAGTGTTTTACAAATGGTGAGCTATGTGTTTTAATTGAAATAAATTGAGCTGTTACCTTTGATGTAGCATGGGTATGAAGGGCCTATTCCAATCCTAATACAATTGTGATTCTGAAGGTGAATGATATGCTTTATGCTAAATTGGGTCCACTCCCCTACTCAGAAATTCCAAAGGTTCCTGGTTGTCTCTAAAAGCAAATACAAACCCCTTTCTTTGGAATTTAAAGCCCTCACAATTTGGCCTCAATGTATCTTTACAATCTTTAATAAATATTATTCCTTATCATGCAGTCTACTGTTTAGTCAAACTGGCTTTCTGACTGCTTCTCAATCACAACAATCCATTTTTTGCTACCTGAATTTACACTGGCTGTTTCCATGCTTGGTATGCTCTCCATACCTTTCTCTCACCTTTGTTTTTTGGAGTCTCTGGTTTCCTTTAAGACTCAGCTCAAGATCAATCTTCTATATGAGGTCTTCCTGATCACCTTCTGCCCCACTTATATCCCCCACCCCAGATGTTAGTACAGCGCCCTATCAAGTCTATTGTTGTCTATTTTGCATTTTACATACACATGTATACACATACATGAATACACATATACATGTGCATGTACATATATGCATACACAGATATTTACACACAAATACATGTGCATATATTTATTCTTACATACTTGTACATATTTTGTTCCCCTGATACAATGGAAACTCCTTGAGCGTGTGAACCATTTCACTTTTGTCTTGTAACCCCAGTGCCTGACACAATGCCTGGCACACAGTAGGCACTTAATAAATGATTGTTGATTGATTGCAGAAATTCTTTGCCCTTTCTATATGGCCCTTTCTATATGCAGATGTGCATACTACTCTGAATACAGATAAAGTGTGAAAAGAGATAGAGATTATTTTATCCAGTTCTTTCATTTTTATAGATGAAGAAATTAAAGACTGAAGAAAGGAAATAACTCTCTTAATGTCACAAAGCCAGTAAGTGGCAAAGTTGCAGTTAAAACCCAGATCCTGGACACAAAAGTCAGCATTCTTTACATTAAACAACACAGATTTGTTGAACATTGGTGTAAAGATATCTATTTTCTTTGCATAAAATATTTGTGACACAGAAATTTATGATATCCAGAACATGTTAAAGACAATCAAGTTAAATGACTTATTTGATATGGGCTAATAGCATGATGATAGAAAGCACATTAGATTTGGTTTTGGAGATTTTAGGTTTGAATCCTGGTCTCCCCACTGGGCTCAGTTTCTTCCCTCTACACCATAAGAATGTGGGAAAAATTATCCTTTCCCGTCATGGAATCTATGAAATTGACCTTCAAAGCCTGATTAAAACCTTGTAGTCTAACAATCACACAGTCTATTAAATGTATCATTCTTTAATGTCATTGACTTATATAGTTGATTATATTGTTAGTAGAGGGAGATGGGGTGGTACCGTGGAAAGAGTCCATTAAAAACTCTGGAATCTGGGGTTTACATCCCTCTTCCCCATTCTGATATTTACTATCTGGTGTACATTAGGGAAGTTGCTTAACCTTTCCGGTTCTCAGTTCCTCATCTGTAAAAAGAGAGGGTTGGATTAGATGAACACTGAGGTTCTTTACAGGTCTAGAGCTATAATCCTAAGACTTGGCATTTATATTTATATCCTTATCAGATCATATATCTAGAACTAGATGGGACCTCAGAAACCACTGCCCCTTCCCCACATCATTTTAGAGGTGATGAAACTCTTAGTCCAAAGGAAGTTGTTGCCTGAAATCAAAATCAAGCAGGTGGCAAGCTAGTTTTATTAACAGGCATCTACCTGAACCTAACCACATCCCCTCCCCCCCCCAATTAATTCAGAGAATCTGGCAGTTATGGTTGGCAATCTAGGATTGGTATATATATGTTACTATTTGAAAAATGAAATAAGCCCCACTGTATATGTATGTGTGTGTAGGGTAAGGAAGGTGGGTTGGAAAAAGGTTGTTGTTAAAACACAAGTTAGTAAATGAATAAATAATGTTTACTGTCTTAAATCTTTTTTTAAAGGAAAATCTGATAATGGTCGCAAAGCAATACAAAAGTTACAGACTTTTCAACAGCTTTTTGGAAACTCTATAGAAGGCACTACTTCCAAAATCATCGTAACTCAATCTGTTGCACCAAAGAATGATTTTGTTGCAGCAAAGAAGAACAAAAAATCACATGTAC
Organism: Petaurus breviceps papuanus; assembly: GCF_028583685.1. Lineage (NCBI taxonomy): Eukaryota > Metazoa > Chordata > Mammalia > Diprotodontia > Petauridae > Petaurus > Petaurus breviceps. Next base: position 76,827,208 of record NW_027185655.1, read on the forward strand.
GAATTATAAAACCATTTTATTTAATGCTTATCATTATAATACCTTTTATGTGTTTTTCTCCTTGACCCTTATCCAGTATTGAGAGGTTCTTTGTTTTTTGCTTGTCCATGATTTTCTTTCTTAGGTGGGACTATATTTGCATTTTTAATGTTTTACTTCTTTGAAAATCTAGCCACATTCTAAGATAAATTTAATATATTGAGAATTTGGGGATTGAGCAATTATGGGACTGGATTAAAAAATGTAACTTTAACTAAGGTTAAAGAAATTGTTGTTAGTTTTCCTTATATTATTTTTATCTAGAATCAGAGGGGTGGGAACTTCCCCTAGAAACTGAAGATTTCAACCTGTTGACAACTGTTAATTACTTGCCCAGTGAAATATAGTTAGTATTAGAGGCAGGGTGTAACCTCTGACTTTATCTCTCTCTGTGTGATGTAGCATGCTACTTTATATATTGATGACAGAATATCTCATCATAAAATAGGACAAAAGTGGCTACTAGCAACCTAGCTGTAAAATTGATATTTATTGGCTGTCTAAATTGTTTGGGATTCTTATCAAATGCTACCATGTTTTCCATCACTTCACTAATGCCACTGCTGAATTAGAAGGACACATGAGAATTCAGTGTCATTTTTAGACTTTGTTTCATGGGTTAAGGAATTAATTGTCAAAGGCCAAACTATTGGTGAGGATGCTTATTGACTGATTGATAAAAAGATAATTTTGTTGATTTGTTCAGCAAAAGCTAGATTGTCCAGATTTGTACTGGACTTGCTTGGATCTGTGACAGTGGCGGTCACGAGCCTTGCAGTAGGAGCAGAGAATATAGATGCTAGGGAATGCTCAAGGCATAGGGAATAATAGGGTAAGAATGGTAAAACAAGGACAAATGTATAGTGGAAAGATGGCCATGGAATCTAGGCTGAGTTAGGAGTCCAATGATATAACTGGTAATGGTCTTCCTTCTTATTTTATAGAGAGGAAGCTAAGGCAAGCATAAGTTAAATGACTTGTGTCACATGACTAGTAAGTGCCTGGGGTCAGATTTGAACTCAGGTTTCCATGATCCCAGGCCTGGTGCTCTACTCAGTGTGCTACCAAGCTATCCTTAGAATCCATAGTTTCCTTTAAAAGTCAGTTGGAACTTCACCTTCTGTAAGAGCCCTTTCCTGATTCTGCCAACTGCTAGTTTCTTTCACCTTAAGATTATCTTGCATCTTTTCTGCACATCTACATATTTATATATTATCTCTCCAATGGAATGCATGCTCATTGAGGGCAAGGATCATTTCACTTTTTTTCACTGTATCCCCAGTGACTATCACTATGTGTGGCACATAATAGGCTTTTAATTAACTCATTAATTTATTGAATGTATTGGTAGGAGAGTAAAGCTGACATCATTATCAAAGAAAACAGCAATCGACTCCTTGCCAAAGAAGAACAGAAAGAAAGTGAGCGATGGAAAAACCTCGCATCTTCTATTGAAGGGGAAATGAAAGAGAATTTTCATTCTGGAATAACAAAACTGGAAGATTTTCTGAAGACTTGTAAAAGCAACTCGGTGAAATTTAAGATAGAAATGGTAGGACTGAATGCCAGCTTAAATACATGGAGAGAGCACTGCCAAGGTGAAGGTATATAACTTTAAATTTTGTAATGCTATGTATTTGTAGTCAGTATGTACATGTGAGACAACAGCAAATATTTGAACATGAATGAAAAACAATATTAAGATTTTGATTCTACTTTTTCAGTCACTGATTGTCATGGAATCAAAAATTTCAGTGTTGGAAGGAACATCAGTGATCTTTTCATCTAGCTCACAGTTGTGAAAGAATTCACTGCATTAGCAGTTCTCACATTTTTTAGTCTCAGTATCCCTTTACTCAGGATCTCAAAAAACTTTTGATGTTTATGTATAGATATATAAAAATATCTATTGATATTTAACGCACTAAAAATTAAAACTGATACGTTTTAAAAAGATGTGTTAATTCACTTATAATAATAATAAACCTGTTATATGTAGACATAACTTTAAAAAATGAAAACAACTATATCCCTCCCCCCCAAAAAATAGTATGAAGAGTGGCAATATTTTACATTTTTTTCAAATCTTGTTAATGCTTGGGTTAGTAGAAGTTAGAAGGTTTCTCATGTCTGTTTCTACAGTCAGTTTTGGTTGAGAATTTTAAGAAAATCTGGCCTTACACAGGTAAGCAGGTGGAAAAGGGCAGAGTATTATAATAAGCAAACAATGTGTTGGTATTGTTATGAATGTAATTTTGATCTTTCAAGAGTCTTGGGAACCTCAGTGGGTCCAGGGACCACACTTTGCTCTACAACATGTCCATTAAATAGCCATTCATTTTTTTTTCTTGTAGATTTCCAAGGAAAGGTGATCCCTTACCTCCCATTCTAACTTTTGAATAAGCAGCTATAATAGTTAGAAAGTTCTCCTTACTGTACATCATCTGCATTGGCCCCTTTGGAACTTCCACCAATTTTTCAAAGGTTTCTCCTGTGGCACTAAGCAGAGGCAGTCTAATCTCTCTTGCACATGGTAGCCCTTTACATACTTGAAGACAGTTATTCCCTTCTTAAGTTTTCTTTTTCTCTAGGCTAAGTATCCATAAGTCCCCCCAAGAGCCGCTGATCTTTTGTGGGTGAAACACTTGAGACCTTCCACCATCTTGGTTGTCCTTCTCTAGATTCTCACTTGTATATCAATGATAATCCTACAGTGTAGCGCCAAGAATGGAACACAATATTCCAGATATGTTTTAACCATAACAGCAGTATTTCCATATTCATAGCATCATAGGACTAGAGATCTAGAACTCTGAGAGATATTAGAAGTTGCTTGTCCCAATCCCTTCATTTCACAACTGAGAACACTGAGGCCTAGAGAAGTTAGGTGATTTACTCAGAATCATGCAGGAAGTAAGAGTGGGACTTAATAAAATCTTATTATGCCGAATTCAGTACTCTTCCAATGGCAATTCTTATTAGCTGTAACTAATTGAGACACTCTTTGATTCTCAGCATTTTCTCTGGCTGTGCCCCATGCCTGGAATGGCCTCTTTCTTCATTTCTGTCTTTGGGTTTCCCTGGCTTACTGTAAATCCCAACTAAAATCTTTCCTTTTATAAGAAGCCCTTTCTAATCTCATTTAGTGTTAATGCCTTCCCTCTCCTGATTATTTTCTATTTATCATATATATGCATACACGCATAGTTCTGTTCATGTTATCTCATCTGTCAGATGGTGAGGACACCGCATTTTGCCTTTTTTATATTTCTAGAACTTAGCACAGTGCCTTGCACATAGTAGGTACTTAATCCTCAATCAGTAAGTGAAATTGTTTTTACATCTCTATGTATCCCAGTTCTAAGCATAATGACACATAGTAGGTACTTAATAGATGCTTGGTGACTAACTCTTGATGGAATTGATGAAAACCAGGAGAGGACCAAACACAGATTCCTTGTTGACACTCTGCTACAGACCTTCTTCAATTTAACTGATGACCCTTAATATTACTTAAGTGCCTGCTATTCAAGTAGCTCCAAATCTATATCTGTATTATCGTTCACCCCACATCTTTATATCTTTTCCACAAGAATAGCATGAGAGCATCTATCAAATGCTTTCTTCAAATCTAGCTACAATGTTTACCTTATCTAGTTGATGGGTAACTTGCCAAAAAGAAAGTAAGATTTAGTTTGGTGTGATCTGTTCCTGATGAAGCAATGTCTTTGTCATAACTGCTTCATTTTCTAGATCGTAGCTGACCATCCCTTTAATTAAATATTCTGGACTTTTATTGTTTCACCCTTTTTATACCAGCCATGTCTTTCCATTATCCTTTATTACACGACTCTAACGAGATCATGGTGTTGTGATATTTGAAGCCATAAGATAAAGTGTAGAAACTAAAGCAGAGTTAAAAGTTGGTCGTTACTGTAGTGCCAGGACTCCATCATTATAATCATGTAGGTTATACACTAAGATCTGTAAAGGACATTGAGGTCATCACATTCACCCCTCCTTATTGAGGGATAAGGGAATATGGGTGGGGGAAGCAGAGCCAAGATGGCAGAGAAGAGACAAGAAGTTGCCTAAACTCTCCCTAGTTTCCTTTGAAACAACTTGAAATAAAATCTCAAAATGAATTCAGGAGCAACAGGAAGCACAAATGGATGGGATAAAATAATTTTCCAGCCCAAGATAGCTTAGAAGGGCTGAAGGAAAGTCTGTCTTATTTGGGTAAAAAGGGAGTGCAGAAAAGAGCAGGCAGTGGCCAGGCAAGCCAGTGGGAGCCCTTAGCCCCAGCACAGATTAGCAACCAAAACCCTGTGGTCCTAGCTCAGCAGCCCAGAGGCACAGCAGACTAGCTGGCATGTCTCCTGCCCTGGTTGCTAGCCCTGGAAACCCCAGTGCAACATGTGGGATTAGTCCAAGTGGTCTAAGCACAACAGTTGAATTGCCAGCCCCAGAGGGGCCTGATGCAGCAAGTCATGGATGAGGCCCCTGTTCCCAGTACGAGAAGCTTGGGACAGTCCTCCTTATGCCCAAGGAGTATAGTTCAATTTTAAAAGTCATGAAATAGGTTGTAAAATGAGAAAAAAAAACACCATAGAAAGCTACTATGGTAACAGGGAGGAAGATTAAAACACAAACTCAAAGAGGACAACAATGTCAAAATGCTTACATGCAAAGAAAGCCCTAAATAAAAATATGAATTTGTCTCAAACTCAAAAAGTCCTGCTGGAAGAGCTTGAAAAAGGATTTTTAAAATAAAATAAGATGGGTACAAGAAAAGTTGGAAAATATACGAGAAAAAAAGAGTTAACAGCTTGGTAAAAGAAGCACAAAAATTCACAGAAGAAAACAACTCCATAAAAAGTAAAATTAACCAGATACAAATGAAGGTACAAAAAAAGCAATTAAAAAATAATTACTTAAAAATTAGAATGGAGGAAATAGAAGCTAATTACTCTATAAGACATTAAGAAAAAATAAAACAAAATCAAAAGAATAAAAATAAGAAATACTTATTGAGACTTAGTCTCATCTGTAAAAGAAGAATAATGATAATGCCTACCCTCACAAGGCTGTTGTAGTGATCAGATAGATACAAATTGCTTTGTAAAATTGAATGCACTATATAAATGTTAGCCTTTATAATTATTAGCTCTTATAGAAGGCAAAGTTGAGGAAGAAAGTACTTTCCTGGTATGGGAAAAAACCTGTTCAAAGCAAAGTAGCAGAAGATGGAGAGCTGAGGCCATAAAATAGCAAATAGGACAACTTGAGCAGAACACAGAGTATATTAAACCTGAAATAGTCCAAGAATGTGAACTAGAGCCAGATGTTTGTGTTGTATTGCTTGGAAACTTAGAATGACTGTTGGATCTGTAGCAATGTTCACAGATGAAAATGACAGGAGAGCAGCAAAGAAATAAGAACTTTCCTTTTCCTTGACTTTTTCAGGGCAATCATAGGAGACAAGTGAGAGACCAGTCAAACATCATGGAATTTTGAGCTCACATAGGCCAAAGGATTGTACGTTTTGGTCTCACTGGAACCTTAGAGGCCAACTAGTTTAACCCTTCCTCATTTTGCAAAGAAAAGAACTACTGCCATTTTTTGTTGTTTCCCCATTTAGAATGTAAGTTCCTTGAAGGCAGGGATTGTTTTTGCTTTTTTTCCCCTTTTTTTTTATTCCCGGCCCTTAGCACATAATAAGGAGTCAAACAATGCTTATTGATTGATTAATTGATGTCAGAGACAAATAAATTGTACAAGATGACACAGGGCATAAATACATAATGAATCTAAGCTCCAAGCCCTGTGTCTATTCATGTTCAGTGATCTTGGTTGATTGGTTGGTAGTTGGTTGTTGCTATATTTCTTTGCAGATGATATAATGGTATACTTAGGGCATCCTAGAAAACTAACTAAACAACTGCTTGAAATAATTAACTTTAGCAAGCTATAAAATGTAAAATAAACCTAAATAAATCATAAGCATTTCTATGTATTATCACCAAATCCCAGAAGTTAAAGATGCTTTACCAACTAAGTTGCTTACCATCTAAGGAGGGAAAAAATTTGGAACTCAAAATTTTATAGAAAATGAATGTTGCAGCATTTAGGTGGCATGGTGAATAGAGCACTGACCCTGGAGTCAGGAGGACCTGAGTTCAAATTTGGCCTCAAACACTTAACATTTACTTAGCTGTGTGACCTTGGGCAAATCAGTTAACCCCAATTGCCCTTCCTTCCCGCCTCCAAAAAGACAAAAAAAAATGAATGTTAAAAATTTCTTCACATGTAATTGGAAAAAATATATAATACTATTTAAAAGAAAAGAAACAGATAAAGAAATGAAGACTCAGAGCAGTTAAATAATAACGTCTGACTTCAGACAGTGTATAAGCAGCTGAACTAGAATGAAGCCCATGTCTCGGTTTTTCAAAGCTAGTGTGTTTTTGACTGCACCACAAATAGCTAGCAACAATTCTGCCTTTTTGCTAAACAAATGTAAACAGAACAAGTAGGATAAAAAATGAGACCAAAATAGTGACCAAACCTGAATTAGAACTATGATTCTATCCTTTCTTATCTGTGTGATCTTGGGCAAGTTATTTAACCTCTCTAGGCTTTAGATTCCCTATCTGTAAAGGGGGAGAGGAGAAAGGGGTGGGTGGGTAGACTAGTCTACTTCTAAGGTCTTTTATAGCTCTAGTTATCTAGATCCTAGTATTCTATGTCTAGTCTTTCGCTTCACTTTATACTTGAAGAGGTATGACTCAATGCCAGTTCTCCAAAGTCACTGTGAAATAGGAATTTAACTTTTGAATTCAAGATTTCTGTCTTCATCCATTTGATACATACTCCTCTTTATCTCACATTGGTCCAAGATGAAATATATTTTTTCCATGAGTAGAATCACGACTAGGTTCACAGGAAATGAGCACTTTCTGAACTTCACTGAACTTTCATCACTGTACAGCAATTTATTCACCTCTGATTGACTCCATAGCAGCTGTTTCAAACCATATTTACCCCTTTCCAAGTGGTCAGCCATTCCTGAGACCTTCAAGCCCCCTTAGAAGATGGACCTCACCTCATATTCCTTTTTTTTTTTTTTTAACATTTTTATTTGAAGTTTTGAGTTCCAAATTCACTTGATATTTCAAAGAGAAAACAAGGGTCATTGGTTACAAACTATGTTATAGTTATGATCCTTGATACATTAAAGCCTCTGTGTCCTCCCCTATTTTCTCTCCTCCTTCCCTTCAGTCTCGGAGGATTTGATGATCTTCCTCATTGACAGCAAAAAGCTTATACTTGTACCCTTGATCCTATTCTCCCCCATCTCTTTTAGGAGTGACTAATATGTTCCCTATTACTTCACTCCACTTCTTCCTGATCTTTAGGAACTATGAGAATGATGCAAGGGTTTAGTTGGAGAAAAATGGAGATGGATGGAAATATTTGATTTTGACATTGTGCAGGGATATTTGCACATACTCATCAAAAAATGATCCTTTTGCCTAAATAGTTTTAATCTACCTACCTATATACTTTCTCCACTTCTACGGCATTGATACTCTGTCACCAGACTAATGTTAGAACTACTTTTCAACCTTCTCTATTTCTTCTCCCCAATATATCTGCTGACTCCTAGTCAGGTTTGTCTCTTTTTTCCAGAACATATTCTGCTCATAAATCTTTTCTCACAATCCCTTGAATGCTTTTCTGTTTCCCTTCTATTTAATGAAATCCTACTCTCAAAGGGTCAGCTCATATTCTTTCCGCCCTCCTTACCCTCAATCCTTTCTCTATAATGTCTTCTACAATTGCTACAGGACAAATTAATTTCTGAATTATCTAGCATTATTGTTTATATCCTGAATTTTTTTTCTTTTTTCTTTTTTTTTAAGCAATTGGGGTTAAGTAACTTGCTCAAGGTTACACGGCCAGTTATTATTTCTGGGTGTGGTGCTGAGTATCTGAGCCTGGACTTGATCCAGGTCATCCTGACACTGGAGCCGGTGCTCTTACTCGCTGAGCCACCTGGCCGCCCCTAAGCAATTGGGGTTAAGTAACTTGCTCAAGGTTACACAGCCAGGTGTTTCTGGATGGGTGCTAAGTGTCTGAGCCCGGGATTCGATCTCCAGGTCTTCTCAACACTGGAGCCGGTGCTCTTACTCGCTGAGCCACCTGGCCGCCCCTATCCTCAATTTTTTAATTTATCAGTACCATGTAACCTCCTTGAGGCCAGTGACTTGTAGAGAGTAGGCCCTTAATAAATGTTCATTGAAGTGTATTGAATCTATAGCTTTCTACAATTAATCCAGACTTATGATTTCATTAGTCTTTTCCATTAAATTCATGTATCACAATTGAAACCACTCTCCAGTTGATCCACATCTACTTTGTGTACAATTCCTCACTACTACAAAAAGTATTTATTTCCATAAATATTCTGGCACATATGGGACTCTTCTTTTTATGGACAGTTCCACTGGGCAACATGCGTAGCAGCGAGATCTCTGGGCGAAATGCTATTTTTAGTTACAGGTATTTTCGTCACTTTGCTTTCCAGACGGGTTGGACCAATTTGCATCTCTACCAGTAGTGTATTAGTGGGTTTTTCTTTTTACAATCCCTCCAGAATTTCAGGTCAGGTGAGTCAATAAGCATTTATTATGCACTTTTTATGTGCCACCTGTGCTACATGCTGGGAATAAAGACAAAAATATGGTCCCTGACCTCAAGGTACTCACTCATGTTCTATGGTAGAAACAACATGCAAAGAATTAGGCAATCTCAGAATGAAGGCATTAGCAATGGCGGGATCAGGAAAGACATTTTTTGAAGGTTGGATTTGAAATATCTTGAAAGAGTCCAAGGAAGCCAAGAAGTAGAACTGAAGATGGAGAGCATTCCAGCCATGGGGAGGCAGTCACTCCAAAGGCAGAGTTGTAAGATAGAGTGTTTGGTTTGAGAAATAGCAAAGAGGACAGTATATCTGGATTATAGATTGATGGAAGGGAATAAAATGTAAGAAAACCAGAAATGTAGGAATCAATGAATTTATGAAGGACTTTTAGAGCCAAACAGAGAATTTTGTATTTGATCCTGTAGGTAATAGGGAGCTACTGAAGTTTACTGAGGAGGGGTGTGCCATGACTAGGTTGTGCTTTAGAAAGATCACTTAGGCAGCTGGGTGGAGGATGAATTACTATGGAAAGAGATAAAACAGGGAAATTAGCCAGAAAGCGGTTGTAATACTTCAAGGATGAATTAATGAAGGCCTATGCCAGGGTGACAGCTGTGTGAGTCAAGAGAACAGGAAGTATAGTGTAAAGGTAGAAATGTCAAGAGTTGGCAATAAATTGGATATAGATGGTGGAGGTGGGAGGGGAGTGAATATAAGTGGTGAGTTAATTAATACATCTTGGTTGACACATTGAGAGGTTGGGTGATTAGTAAGGATTGTTCTTCCACAATATTTCTTTGATCTTCTCATTGTTTTCATTCTCAACACCTGAGCCCAGGGAGAGGGACTAAGCCTCCCTTTCTAATCTATGCTACACATAGCTGCCAAATTGATCTTTCTAAACTCCAGCTCTGATCATATTACCTCACTTGCTCAAAATCTTTAGTAAGGACATCAATCTGCAGATTAAGGCTACCTAATTCTGACATTCAGGGTCCTCCATGACTTGGTCCTCAATATAACTTTCCAAGTCTTATTTCCCAATACTACCTTTTACATGCCCTACATGCTAGCCAACTTGGATGATTTACCTTCTCCTAAAATTCCTTGTGATCACTTTTTTCATACCTTTCATACCTATTGTTTTTACCTGGAATGCTGTCTCACTAGCACCTCCAGCCAGAGATCCATCCATCAATGATGAAACAGTTATTAAATGCTTACTATTTGCCAGGCACTGGAGATACAAACACAGGAGTTTCCATTCTAATAGTTCAATTGTTGCACAGTTTTCAAAGTTTAAATCAGATGAAATTCTCTTCCTGCACCCTTGCCTCATCCCACCCCCACTCCCAACCCTAACATCACCCTTTCTCCAGTAATCATTCTCTTTTCTGTATTCCCAGAGACTTTATACCCTTCTAATAGTAATTTCATCTTCACTGTGCATTACAGTAATTTCTGTATGAGTCTAATTTCTCCTACTAAATAGTAAACCTCATGAGAGTAGGAATTGTATCTTTTTAAAAAAATATTCCACAAAGCCCAATGATATTTTATACAAAAATAGGGTCTCAATTATACAGATTATGGAGAATGGGGTATGGAGAACAGATTATCTAGATAATCAAGAGCTTGCTATTACTGAAAGTTTTAAACATATTTTAAAATTATTCTTTTTACTTTTACCTAGGGAAAGTAACAAAAGATTTGAGTATAGCAATTCACATGATGAAAAGAATCCATTCCATAATGGAAAGATACCAGGAATTTTTGCAGGAACCAGAGAAAAAGAAGATATGCAGATGTCTTAAATACTTAGGATTTGACAATTTGGCCAAAACTTTGGATCCAACAGAGGTAATGTTCAAATAATGTATTTTTTCTTTCAGTATTTTAATTTTTTCCCTACACCTTTAAAGATTCATATAATTAGTTGGAATAAATATAGCTTCTGGGAAACAAAGCTTATTTTTTTCTTTTGAAAAAAATATATTTGCTTTCATTCCATTCCACAAATTATTATCATGTATTATTATCAACATAACCACCTAAACTAGAATGAATATAAAATTGGAAAGTCCTTGTTAGTTCTATTATGTGAAAAAGAAAAACTGTGGCTTTTTTTTAGTGAAATGTCCAGGGTCTAGAATGCTATAGTTACATAATCCCTCTTGTTGCCAATTGATCCATTGGCTATCAGTATGGGGATTTTATTTCTCTTCATTGCAGAGTTTTCTCATTCCTAGGCTGATGACAAGAGGTGGCAATTTACCTTCCAAATAAATTATATGTTATTTTGATGTTTGATGAAACTGTGTTTTGCACATAATAGGAACCTTTGCATATCACTGTATGTCATCATGTAAATATCTTTTCAATCCTAAATAGTATATTAATCAATTATACAGATTATGGAAAATGATAAAAATAGCAAAAAGATTCATTATGCTATTGATATGGGACCAGCTCGCTTTCAGCTACAACACATGGGCCATTACTTGTTCCGAAATGACAGAAAAGATCCAGATCCAAGGGTTAATGATTTTATTCCAGACACATGGCAGGTAATGATATTGAGCTGAATTTTCTTAGATTTTGTTTTCAAGTGAAACTTCAATAGAACTTTACTTTATCATGTATACATATGGATAATTTAACACTATATTATGAGAGTGCTTCTTTTTTGTGGAAATTTATTTTTGGTAAAATTTAAAGAATGGGATATTTCTATTCATCCTCAGGTCATAGATTCAGATCTGGAAGGGACTTCAAGTAAATTGAATTGAATTGAATAAACATTTATTAAGTACCTACTACGGGCCAGGCTAGGCCCTAAGCCAGGTGTTGGGGATATTAAGGAACAAAAGAAACATCCATTTCCCTCAAGTTTTGTATTTTCTATAGGGGGAAAATAACCAAAACACAAATAAATAAATACAAAATATATACTAAATGAATACCCCTTCCTTCCATTCGTGAAAACCCCACTTGTGATTCAGGGTTCAGTGAATACTACCAAATGCTTTGCAATGTAGGCATGGGTTTGAAGAGTTCCAATGGCATTACACTGGTTTATGTGATATTTTTTCCTGGCATTTTGGTAACAGCATGGTCATATTATTCTCCACATGTATCTTACTCCAAAATCTGCAGCGAGAACTTCTTGATATTGTGGACAATAACGAGTCGGCTGTGATCGTTGCTCCCACGTCATCTGGGAAAACATATGCTTCCTACTACTGCATGGAGAAAATTCTGAGGGAGAGTGATGATGGGGTGATTGTATATGTGGCCCCTACAAAGGTAGAACTTAAATGTATATAACTTTGTTGACCCGGGTCTTCTCCTTTAAAAAAAAATGTATAACTTTAAGGGATCGATTCAATTTCATTTGTTTAATTCTCCTCTTCAATTCAGAGGGTGAGAGATAGTGTAGTGTAATGGACTGAGGACCTTAGTTTTGAGAGAGGAAGATGTAGATTTAAATCCTGCCTCAATAACTATGTGGCCCTGGGCAAGTCACTTATCCTCTCCCTAGGATTATCTACTAAATTATAGTTAAGCTGCACTCCAGGTTGGTTGAAGAATTTACCAAATTTAGAATTCCCCACCTAGATGAAATCAGGCTTCTCTCACTTATTTGTGTATCTAGTTGTTGTTTAGTTAATTCAGTTATGTCTTACTCTCCATGATGCCATTTGGGGTTTTCTTGGCAAAGATACTGGAGTGATTTGACATTTTCTTCTCCAGCTCAATTTACAGATGAGGAAACTGAGTCAAATAGGGTTAAGTGACTTGTCTGGGGTTACACAAAGAATAAATCTCTGAGGCCAGATTTGCACTTAGGAAAATGAGTTTTCCTGATGTCAAACCTGACATTCTATCCACTGTGCCACCCTGCTGCCCTATGTATTTAGGGGGTACAATAATAGAATTATAATCATAGAATTTAAAGGGACCTAAAAATTATCTAATTCAACTCTCTCATATTAGAAGAGAAAAAATAGATGCCCAGAAATATATAAATGATCTGGTCAAGGTCATTAATTAGAGGTAATTAATACTAGTTAGTGGCAAAGCTGGACTGGGACCCAGGTCCTGGTTTCTGGTTCATTAGAAGCTTTGTTTTTCTTTTTCTTTTTTGTACTCTTCCTTCTTTTTTAAAATCAAATTTTATTTTTTAGCAGTTGTAAACCACCTATTTTCTTTCACTTCAAACTTTCCCTCCCCTTTGAAAAAGAAAATGCTCGTAAGCAATACACATGGTCAAACAAAACAAATTACTACATTCACCATGCCAGAGAATGTATGGTCTCATTTTGCAGCATAAGCTCAGCACTTTTCTGTCATGAGCTGGATAGCATACTTCAACATGGTTACTTTAGAATCCTGTTTATTTATTAAATAGGTCTAAGTTCATAAATGTTTCAAAGCCATTTGTATTTACAATTTAGTTACTGTATAAATTGTTTTCTTGGTTCTTCTTACTTCACTCTTTATCAGTTCATATGAATCTTCCCAAGTTTCTCCAAGACCATCACTTCCTTTATTTTTTACTGTACAATAGAATTCCATTACATTCATGTACCATAATTTGTTTAGCTGTTCCCTAATGTTGGATACCTCCTTAATTACCATTCCTTTGCTTCTACAAAAAAGATCTGCTTTAATATTTTTCCCCTTGATCTTTGGAATATAGGCCTAGGAGTGTCACTGTTGAGTCAAAGGGCATGAACAGTCTAGTTCATGCATAGTTTGTGCATAATCCCCAATTGGAGTTGGAGTTGGAATTCACTTGGAGTTCATGGCCTGTGTGACCACTGGCTGATTCAGCTTCCCAAGGAGTTTGAGGTTGGCTATATGGGGTTTCTGTCTGTGTACCTGAATATTCAAGTGACCATTAGTTGCTGCTCCATCTACCAACATGGCCATAATTTTTCTTTTATGTGCAGTGCTTCTGTGTAAGAGCACTAATTTCAGTGATCAGATGATGAGATCTGATGATGATAAGCAGAACCAGGAGAAATATGTATACACTAACAACATTGTAGAGACAATAATTTTGAAAGTTTTAAGAACTCTCATCTAATTAATGACCAACCGTGATTCCACAGTATCCATGAGAAAGCATGTTATTCATCCTCCAGAGAGAGAGATTATTCACTGAAAGAGCAGAATGAGGTATGCATTTTGGATAGATATAGATAAATATCACATATATAGATATATCTATCTTCCTATCTATCTATCTATCTATCTATCTATCTATCTATCTATCTATCTA
>NW_027185655.1:76841250-76866974 GCF_028583685.1 Petaurus breviceps papuanus
CTATCTATCTATCTATCTATCTATCTATCTATCTATCTATCTATCTATGTATCTATCTATCTATCTTTCTATCTATCTATCTATCTATCATCTATCATCTATGTATCTATCTATCTTCCTATCTATCATCTATCTATCTTTCTTTTTATCTTCCTATCTATCACCTATCTATCTATCTATCTCCTCTTAGCATAGCAGGAAGATTTAGGAGGCAGCTAGTTGGTGCAGGGGACAGAGTGCTAGACTTGAGAGCCAAGAAGAGCCACCTTTAAATCCTGGCTAAAATATTTGTTGTGTGATTGTGGGCAAGTCCCTTACTCTCCTTTTATGTAAAACAGAAATAATAGTAGCACTGTCTAACTCCTGGGGTTGTTGTGAGGATTGCATGTGCAAAGTGGTCTGCAAACCTTAAAGTACTATGTAGTATTTTTAGACTAACTGTTTTGAGGTATACAATGGCCTTATTTTTAAAATTATTTTATATTATTTATTTATAGTATATTATATATTATTTTATATACTTATTTTTTTAATTGCATTTAAAATAAACCATTAAGCTCTTTCAGTTACAGTGACAGCTGAGTATACTTTTCTTTTAAAAAAAATTTACTTATTTTTAGTTTTCAACATTCATTTCCATAAGTTTTAAATTTTCTTCCACTCCCTCTCCTCCCCACTCCCCAAGATGGTATGCAATCTGATATAGGCTCTACATATATATTCTTATTCAACATATTTTCATGTTAGTCACGAGCATACTTTTCAAAGGCACTTTTTATTATCTTTTAGGTTCTACCTTAGAGACAGCATGGAATAATGGATAGAGAGGCTCCTTGGAATTAGAATAGCCTTAAGTCCCACATTTGTCATAGACTGACTCTATGACCCTGTTCTAGTGCCTTAACTTTTTAGTGAACCAGATGATTCTTTAAGGTTAAAAGTGAAGAGTAGTTGGTGATCTCATTTGCTAGTTTTCTTGCCAGGGAGTTCTTTACACAAGTGTCTGATGTCCTCCAAATAAAAGTTCTAATCATTGTGGTTCTTTGGTGATTTTACTAATGGATCCCTTTTCTGCATCAACCAGGCCCTTGTTAACCAAGTGTCAACCACTGTCCAGAGTCGGTTCACTAAACACCTGCCAGAAGGTCAAGTTCTATGTGGTGTTTTTACAAGGGATTACCGTCATTATGCATTAAACTGTCAGGTACTCAATGCTATAGGGGTTTATGATCAAATTGCTATAGAAAAAATGCTTAGTAATCCTTTGACTTTATAAATAAAGAGTCTGAGATGGAGAAATATAATATTATTAATTAAAAATGAGACATAAAATGAAATTAATGAAATTATTAATTTCACCCAAGCTTACTTAGTAAATTAGGAACAGGGCTCATGGCTCTTCTAGTATTTTTGAGCCCCAAATTTAAAACAACAGACCACAGTCCCATCTTGTTGACAAAGTAGCCAAAAGGATCTGTCATCATATTGGCAGTAAAGAGTTGAACCAGCTTTCTTACATCCAATTTAGAGTTGTTTCCCCTTGATCATTATTTATGAGCATACTTAACAACAGTAGTTAATCTCATTTTTTTTAGTAATACAATTTTTTATTTGAATTTGTATCTGATGCTGGATGAATTCCAGTGCAGGACGTGGTCCTTACCAGAACTGTTCATAACGAAATCAGAAAGGAAAGTAAAAATACCTTTAGTCAAATATTAGCTTTTTTTTCTTTTTGATATGATTTCTTTCATTTATTTATTGAAGGAATTTAAACAAAAGTATTCCCATGATACATCACAATTTCCATGAAACTAGTCCTAAAAAATTAAAACTGATTATATATTCAATTGATCAATTTAGAAGTTTGCAAACTTTAAATCACCACTTAACTGTGAGTTATTATTATTATTATTATTACTAATAGGTTTCAAATTTCAAATGTCTTTGTAGGTCCTTGTAACAGTGCCAGCCTGTTTTGAAATCCTTTTGCTTTCCCCTAGTCATCAAGAATGGGAAGAAAAGATCAGATATGTTATTTTTGATGAGGTAAGTGATTTTCTACTTCTCAAGGGTATATAAATCCTGAACTTATTTTAGGGATAAAATTATCTCAGAATGAGGTAATTTGCTAATACTGTAAGTTAATTCCCTTTGATGGGATTCAGAATGGAATTGCTTCCTATCACATTCTGTGCTATAGTGAATTATTACAATTTAGCTCCATTCTCCTATTCAGGCTCCAGTATATATCAATATAGCTTGCAAAGTTCTGTGTGTGAGAAATTCTTTCCTGGGTTCCTTGTATTATAATGGAAGCAGAATCCTCCCATTACATCTTAAGTCCTTAGAGGGCTTGCCTGGACTTCAGTCTATAGACTAGAGAAGTAGGGCTTTTTGCTCTTAGCTTCCTTGTTAATAGTGATGATGATTATTTAAAATAATCTCTTCTAATTTATTAAATTTTTACTAGACTTGTGATTTTGGGGCTATGGGTCTCCTGGAGGGGAATTTCTCCCATTATGCATATCAGTACTTTTTTTTAAAGAGACCATTCACTGGGGCAACTTGGTGGCACAGTGAATAGTGTACTCGCCCTTGAGTCAGGAGGACCTGAGTTCAAATCCAGCCTCGGACACTTAACACTTACTAGCTGTGTAACCTTGGGCAAGTTACTTGACCCTAATTGTCCTGCCTTCCCTCTTTCAAAAAAAAAACAGTAAAAGAGGTCGTTCATTGCCTCATTTTTTAATTAAGCCTTAATCACTGAATGGGTGCTGCCTCAGCCAAACTGAAACATATTAAAGACCTTAGCTTGAAAAGGCCAAGGTCCCCCACTGCATCCTGGGTCATCTACAGTTGTCCTGATCGATATCTGGCCACTGGACCTCAATGGCTCTGGAAGAGAAAGTGAGGCTGATGACTTTGCACAGCCCTCCCTCACTTAAATCTAATTCACTTGCATGTCATGGCATCACCTCCCTGATGTCATGTTCCTCTTCAAGAAGGAAGGACAAATAGCAGCAGCATAAAACTTAATCTTAGAAATGTAAGGTGTGTGTGTGTGTGTGTGTGTTTGTGTTTGTATGTGTGTATGTGTCTGGTATATTTCTGTATATCTGTGTGTGGCTGATAAAATCACATTTTATTTTTCCCTATTGCATGTAAAAACAATTTTTAATATTTGTTTTTTTTAAATGAGTTCTAAATTCTCTCTATCCCTTCTTCTTTTCCCTCCTCCCTGAGATGGTAGACAATTTGATCTAGGTTATATATGTGCAATGTTGAAAACATATTTCCATATTAATCATGTGAAAGAAAACACAGACCAAAAAAAAACCACCCCAAAAATCAACCCATGAAAAAATAAACTGAGAAAAAAGTATGCTCTTATTTGTATTTGGAATTCTTTGGTTCTTTCTCTGGAGATGGATAGCATTTTTCATTATAAGTCCTTCAGAATTGTCTTTGATTATTTTATTGCTGAGAACAGCTAAGTCATTCAGAGTTGACCATCATATTGCTATTATTGTATACAATAGAGAGAGCTTAGAAGAGGAGAGAAATCTTGGTCTTTTGACTTCTAGCTTTGCAAGGGAAGACACAGATCCTTATTCTCTTCAGAGAAAGGTCCCTGAAGGGAGAGAAAGCTTCTTGGTAAAAACTGACATGTAGAAGAATGGGCACTTAAATCATATCTCCATCACCAGCTTACCACATTTCTTTGAGTGACTTTTGGTATTCTCTGTTGGCTGAGCTGAGATAGCTCACTCCAAGTGAGAGAACTCATTCACTCTGTATATTCTTTGGCATAACTTCATCTGTATAATTTATCTGATTTGTCTTTACTCTTAACTTGGATAAATGGGTTTATGAGTAATTAATTTATGAGGAGATTGATTGAAGAGAGTCTTCTGTAAATGCATTTTGAGCCCATGGTTATAGAGAATTGTTTGAGACACTGAATGTTTCGGTGACTTCCCTTGAGTCAAACCACTACAATGGATTAGAGACCTTGAATCCAGGTCTTTCTGGCTCTGAAGCCAGCGTTCTCTTGGCCCTTTTGCCATAAACCCCTGCAAGTTCCATAATTATTATTATTCTATTATTAGTCACATAATTTTTGCATGGAATACAAAACGCTGCTCTCATATTTAATTTTCATTTTTTTTTGTCATGCATTATTTTCATACTATTTCTCTGAATAAAATATTTTTCACATCAACAGGTTCATTGTCTTGGGGGAGAAATTGGAGCAGAAGTTTGGGAACATCTGCTGGTTATGATCCGATGTCCCTTCTTGGCTCTTTCAGCAACCATCAGCAACCCTAAGCACTTCACTGAGTAGTTACCAGACTTTCCCCAGAAGATAATTCTTGCAAGAACAGTTGTTTTTATTTTGAATGATTGCAATTCCTCCAATATATATGAGTTCTGTAGTCTCTGATATTTCTACTGATTTCTAGCAAACTGGATAACTTTTCTCTGAATCTTCCAGAGAATATAGTCCCCTTAGAAATTTCCTGAAAATATATTCACTAGCAAACTCACAGAATCATAGAACCTCAAATCATAGTTCATCTAGTTCAAACCACTTCACTATTCCTAAGTGAAAAATAAAGAAAAATAAAATCATTTTAAATAATATACATAGTAAAGGAAAACAAATTCTAACACTGACCACATCTTATCCATGTCTCTCTCATCTATATTTATATCTATTCTACCTCTGTCTTTATTTCTATATTAACCTCTGCATCTATCTATATCTTTATCTACATATATGCATGTGTGTCTAAATCATCTATATTTAGAAATATCTCCATCTATTCTATCTAGACTCTGGATATAGATGTCTTTATAGATATATCTATCCACCTATATCTTACTCTGTACTCTTAAGGCCATCACATCTCATTTCTGTCAGGAGGAAGGTACCATAATTCAGCATGAGTACTCTGGAATCATGGTTAATCATAGTATTGATCAGAATTTTCTAAGTCTTTCTAATATAAAATGTTTTTATAATATCGTTATTCCTGTGTAATTTTTTCCCTTATTCCTCCTTTTCAAGAAACTTCCCAGCTTTCTCTGAAACTAACCCTTTTGTAATGTCTTACAGTACAATAGTATTTACCACATTGAAGAAACTCCTATTCTAAATCAAATAGATACAAAAATTACTATCTTTAGAACATCAAGGGTGCCCTGTTCAAAAACAGAAATGAAAGTTAACACTACTTGTTCCTAACTTATTGTTATTATTATTGGTTTAACTGTTTTATATAATCATTGTGGACAAATTCCTGTATGGAAACTCCTTTCACCAATTCACACTGGTAATTCATCCATGACTTAGAGTCTTAGAGATTGACTTGGAGAATTGAGAAGTTTTGCAAGTATGTGTCTGAAGCAGGACATTTTTTTAATCAGAAGAATTTTATTTAAAAAAATATTTATTATTAGACCCCATTCACAAACTCCTTAAATATGCAAGCATTAACAGGAATCTGATTCAAAGATCTGTAAAGATGAAACGTTGTACTAGTACATTAGACCTGATCAATGTAAAAATACTTCATAATTTTATAGGAGAAATCTTGGTTCAAAATTTTGAACCCAAGTCTTCCTGACTCCAAGGCAAACCCTTTATTCCTTTGCAAGGCCATGTATCTGAATAACTGAGATAATAATAGCTACCATTTATATGTTGCTTTAACAGTTGCAAATTCCTTAGTATTATCTTATTTTTCCCTCATCACATCCTTGGGATATATGTACTATTATTATCCTCATTTTACAGATGATGAAACTGAAGCAGGCAAAGGTTAGATGATTTATCCAAGGTCACACAGAGAATAACTTTCCAAGGTTGGATCTGAATTCACCTCTTCCAGACTCTCCAACCAATACTCTGCACCACCTAGCTGCCTTTGCACCAATTACGGAACACCATTCTAGGGCTTTTGACTACTACTACTACCACCACCACCACCACTACTACTACTACTACTACTACTACTACTACTACTACTACTACTACTACTACTACTACTACATACTACATAATCTGATTTCCAGAAAACAAATAATTTAAAAATTAAATTATAGGACTAAATTTTTGAGGTCCCCATGGGTTTTGTGTTCTGGTTTCTGGTAAAATAATATGTCCATTTTCCTTTTTTCAGGTGGCTACAATCTGTAAAAAGATACTGGCAGGAGGCTGAAAAGAGCATCGCAAGTTCTTATCCTAGCCTGACTACTCACGGTTGTGTCAGAGCCTCCCAAAAGCACTTAAAAGTAAAGAAATCTTACAGAGTCAGACTTGGTACTTTCAATCTTGAGTTCTTAATATATTCTTTTAAAATCATCTACATTTCAGTCATTGTCTATCTATTGGATCACATTTTAAAATTTCATTCTTTTTTTCCTTACAGTGCTTTATGAAGAGAGATATAATGATTTAGAGAAATACGTGTGTTCACTACAAGACGGTGACATTGTCTTTAACCACTATCATCCATGTGCTTCACTGACAACAGATCATGTAAGTTTGGTGAATTATTATTGAGAAACAATACAATGTGGTATAAGAACAGTTTTACTTAGATTTATAGACCTTTAGGTGTAAATCCATGTTTCCCTCCCCCATTCAAAGTTATTCCCTAATGTAATTACCAACTGCTTACCTCCTTTCCACTAATACTTACTTTCTATATACCACTCCTTGTCATTACCCTTCCTTCTTTCTGTCTAATGTCAGCCTTATGAGGATGGCCCTGAATTCATATATAAAAAACCCAACAACTCTTGATTGCTGAAACAGAATAAGCAAAGAAGGGACTTCTCACTAGGATGAAAAATGACACAGCCTTATGGTGGAAGAATGATGAACAGGGGATATTTGTGAGCATGCTCAATGACTCATGGTATAAAAATTTGAAGGTTCTGTCCCATGGTGATTAATGGCTTACAGAATGGTTTTGAAGTGATTCTAGACTGACAATCATATGAAAATATTTCTTTATTGGATCTTTCATATGCATAATCATGTGTGAATAGAATCCTCTTCCTCCACCTTTCCTACACCATGAGTCTATGAGTCGACTCAGTGCATACTCCTTCATAGTGAAATTGTACATTCTTCCCAATGCAAGAGGAATTTCCTCTGATATTTTGACATTTGGTCTAAGTATTTCTCTAGCACCTTATGTTGACATAGAGCTTTTCCTACTATAGATAATGTCACACTTTCTTTTTGGAGGTTTTAATTGCTTTTGTTGAACTGTTTCCCCCCTCTTTTTGGCTTTCTAAAAAGCAGTGGCTCAGGAGGGTGGAAGAAGAACAGGGGAAGGAAAGGACAGGGCAAGATACATATTGTGAAATGTAGGTGCTTATTGTTTAACTACAAAAACCCCCCAACACATTTTATTCAATACAGCAAAATATTCCAACAGGGTGTCTCCCATGCATGTCAAAATCTTAAGATTTAATAGTAATAATAGTAACACATTTTCATAGTACTTCTAATGTTTGTACTTTTTTGATGACCCTCTATTATTAATATTAATGATTATTATTAGTTATGCCTGTTAATTAAGACATAAAAAGAGATATACATTTATCCAAGGAATTTTTTGCAACCAAAAGGAGATAAGGAAGAGTCCAAATGGTAAAAGGAATTCCTTAGGTGGTGATGTCTTCCAGTTGTTCCTGTTTGCAAATGACATCGTGCTAAGTACACCAAGTCCCAGAATGCTATATACCTTAGTGAATGAAATACATACTCACTGAAAAGAATTTTCCCTATATATCCACACAGTAGAAGTAAAATATTTTTCCTATTGTTCAATCTATGACATAAAATTTGATGGATAACCTATGGAGCTGGTCCATTGGTACATAGTTTTTGGACAGCTTTCTTTGTAGATGGGCAATGAATTAGAGTCTGGCACCTAGGGGATACATGCCCCCCCAGGCTTTTTTAAAGCACTTGAATCTTTGGCTACTGGAGGATGCATACCAGCCTGCAGCTGTGACTCCTAGAGGTATGCTTCCTGGAGTGATGCTGAAGTACTGGGAGATTTGGATGCCAGAGAACTTTTCAAGTTTCCCTGCCTGTGCTGACACACTTGGGGCCTTGCCTGCTCCACCATCCTGGGGCTCAGTATCTCCCCCCTGGTTTGCTGAAATGGGACTTGCTGCTGTCTCGCTGGGATGTCTTCTGTCCTGTACTGCTCCTCTCTCCCAGAGTGAGAGGGGCCTTTCCCGTTAATCTCCCAAGCTTCTTGGGCTACAAGACTGCTGCACCCAATTCTTCTGCTGGCTCGGCTGTTCCAGGATTTTTCCTGGGGTGATCTTTTATGGGCTTTCAGAGGTCAATAAGGGAGGCTGAGAAGGACTTATTTCTTACTCTGCCACTTTGGCTCCTGGAAGCAATAGATTGACAAGAGACAGTGAGCAAACTTCCAGCATACTGGGTAGACCCTTATGGAAAATTTACAGGAGGACATGGACAAGAGTTTCCTCAAGAGGAAATGGATAGTGTGCCATCTGTATCAAACAGGCAGACCATGAAGTGGATAAAATACTAGACTTGGAATCAGAAAGACATGAGCCCAAATCCCACTCAGATGCTTTCTTAATGAGAATAATTAGAGCACCTATCTCACAGGTGAGCTGTGGGGAACAAATGAGATAATATATGGCAACCACTTTGCAAACCTTAAAACAATATATAAATGCTAGCTATTATTAAGAGTTTATTAGGTCTAGATCTATTAAAGTATTATGTTTGTGATAAGTATCAAATTTATGCTTAAAGAACTTGAGTAGCTCAGTTTGAGAACTTAAAATAATAGAAGGGAGGGTGAACAAACCTCTGAGAGCCCCCTGTTATGTATGCTTGCCACCTGTGTGACCTTCCATGACACTTCTTTGGGCATCAGCTCCCTCCTCCATAAACTGAGAAGGCTTGATTCATGTATCCTTTAACTCCTCTTCCAACTCTAAATCTTTGGTCCTGCCCTGGGAAGAAAGAAGGGAGTTGCTATCATCCTAATTTAAACTATGAAACTATATTCATTCCATATAATGTAGTTTTTCCTTCCTCCTTTCCTTCCTTTTCTCTTTCTCTTAAATTTTTTTTTCTTCTTTTTGGAGGGGGGAAGGTGGGGCAATTGGGTTTAAGTAACTTGCCCAGGGTCACATGGCTAGTGTTTTGTGCTAAGTGTCTGAGGCCAAATTTGAACTCAGGTCCTCCTGACTCCAGGGCCGGTGCCCTATTCACTACGCCACCTAGCCACCCCACTTTTTCCTTAATTGGAATGGTAGTATTGATAACGACATACTTAACACATAACTTCTCATTGTGAAACCCATTCAGTTCCCACATCTATTCCTGGGAAACAGATATAACAAAACATATTTCCATATTAATTGCTGGGCAAAAGGGAGATTCCTTTGCTCACTCCCAGGAACTATAAACCATTATCATGCACTCCTTAAAATATCTTCATGACTATCCTCTCTAGGCCTAAGCTATGATCTATTTTGTATTATCTGACTCAGTTAAGTGGAGTTCATATGTGGTAATTTCCTCTCCCTCTCTCCTGTTATCTAGGTCTATTTGGTAAAGCCTTATGAGAGTAATGGACTATGCTTGCTAATCATAAAATGCTGTATAAATGTGAATTAAATGTGAGCTACTATATAGATGATAGAACTGAATCAAATACTTTCTATTTGTCTGCTTTAAATCATGACTAGCTGTTAATTTTCAGCTTTGCTCATCAAGCTAATACTTTAATGTAGTGGATGAGAGTCAAAGAGACCCCTTACTGTATAAATTCCCAGAATATTTTAAATTTATTTTTAGTTTTCAACATTTATTTCCACAAGATTTTGAGTTATGAAATATCTACCCATCTTTCCCCTACCCCTACTCTGAAATAGCAAGCCTAATGAATACATCTTCTGCCAATCTGCTCTCTCTTATATCCTCCCCTATCTCCCCCTCTAACTTTCTAGTAGTGCAAGATGGATTTCTGTACCCCAGTGCCTGTATATCTTCTTTCCCAGTTGCATATAAATAAAACGCTTTTTTAACATTTATTTTTAAAGCTTTTTTTTCCAGATTCTTTCCCTCCTCACCCACCCCCAATGGGAAGATAAGTGATTCAATATAGGTTGTACATGTGTAGTTACGCAAAACATTTCCATAGTAGATATATTGTGAAAGACTAACTATATTTCCCTCCATCCTATCCTGCCCCCCCACTTATTCTATTTTCTACTTTGATCCTGTCCCTTTTCAAAAGTGTATGCTTCTAACTACCCTATCCCCCAGTCTTCCTTCCCTTCTGTCATTCCCCCCTCTTATTCCCTCCCCCCCTCCACTTTCCTGTAGGGTAAGATGCTCAATTGATTGTGTATATTATTCCCTCCTTAAGCCAAATTCAATAAGTAAGGTTGACCCATTCTCTTTCAACTTCCTGTTCTTCCCTTCCATTCTACAGTTTTCTTTTGCCTCTTTTATATGAGATAATTTACCCTATTCTATGTCTTCCTATCTCCTTCTCTCATTATATTCCTCTCTCACCTCTTAATTTTATTTTTTAGATATCATTCTTTCCTATTCAAGTGATCCTGTGCCATATGTCTATGTTTACATGTACATATATATACACACACTCACATATGTATTTATACACACATACACCTTCTTATATAAACATATATGTATGTATACATATATATACATATATGTTCCCTTCAACTATTCTCATACTGAGAAAAGTCTCATGAATTACAATTATCATTTTTCCATGAAGGAATGTAAATAGTTCCACTTTAATAAGTTCCTTATGATTTCTTTTTCCTGCTTACATTCTCATGCTTCTATTGCTTCTTGTATTTGAAAGTCAAATTTTCTCTTCACCTCACCAGACTGCCTTCAGCGGGAGATTTGTTTCTTTCTGTAACTTTGTGGGTTCTGTGGCTCTAAAATTTGTTTAGAGTCATATTTTACAGGTATTGGAGGTGGTTGTGGCAGGAGCTCATGGAATTTCCTTCTGCTTTGTCATCTCGGCTCTGTCCCTCCCCAGGATATTTTTTAAAGTTAGTCCAGTAGAAATGTTTGAACAGGACAAACAATTTTTTCAAGATAATCACTGTTTTCCTACTCTCATTTTATTGTCACTTTAATTAAATAAGATGAGGTCCTTTAAACCCATGGGTAAAGAGATAGTGAAAGTGGAATATAAAACTGATATAAAATAAAATACAAAAAGAAATATTTTGTCACACTCTTCTTATATTGATTATACAGATTGAGAAGTATGGGTTTCCATCTGACCTGGCCCTTTCCCCAAGGGAAAGCATACAGCTGTATGACACTATGGTACAAGCATGGAAAGCTTGGCCCAAGACTCAGGTAAGTATATATTGCTAGAAGTTATTCTTCTTTAATACTATTAAAGAAATTGAATGTAAAGCTCAAATCCAATAATATTCATTGCTTCCTCCCAACTACTCTACTGAATGACCTCTTTTAAGTTCATCAGTGATTTACTTCTTGCTAAATCCAATAGCTACTTTCTCAGTTTTCACTTTCTGTGCATCTGTGGTTTGGCACTGTGGACTCTTCCTTGACTTGTTCCTTTCGGGGCTTCCTTCCACTACATGAAAGATTCTTTCTCTGTCTCTTAAAGCAAACCTTTGGTTTCCTCACTGATTCTTACTCTTCTTATGATATCAGTCCATGACCTTCTACTTCCTTCCTTCTTTCCTTCTTATTTAAGAGCTCATTCCAGCTTCATTTAAGTTGGGAATCTAAATGGGGCCCCATTGCCAACTCAAGCTCAACAGATCTAAAACAACTCATCTCCCCTCTACAGTGAATTCTCCCTTTCAACTTTTCTCTGTCAGTCTTTTTTCAGTTAATTTAGTTGAGAAATTTGGTCATTATTGACTCATACTCTATATCCAGTCAATTAATGAGTCTTGACAATGCTTTCCCTAAACATCTCTTTTATCACCTCTTTCTTCTTAATTATGATTGCTGCCTTTTTAGTCCTCATCCACTCAAATCTAGGACAAAACGTCACAGAATCATGAATAGTCTAGATAAAGTGAACATGAACTCATTCAACAAATCCTGAAATATAAACAGACCTTTTTCCAATTTTTTTTTTTTAAGCAATCGGGGTTAAGTAACTTGCTCAAGGTTACACGGCCAGTTATTTCTGGGTGTGGTGCTGAGTGTCTGAGCCCGGGATTCGATCTCCAGGTCGTCCCAACACTGGAGCCGGTACTCTTACTCGCTGAGCCTCCTGGCCGCCCCTCTCTTTCCAATTTTAATGAATAAGTTAAGACAAATAAAAGGCTGTACTCTTCATGCAGTGAGTCATAAACTTATGGAAGTCATTACCTCAATAGATGATGTTAGAAAGAAAAGCAAATGGAATTAGGTATAATATATTTTTTACCTTTAAAATGGAAATGTCTTGGAGCTGGTGATGACAAGAAAATAGTAGGTTATTAAGTGTCTGACCCAGAATAACCTAAGATGACATTCTTATGCTCATATAATGACTGCAAAAACTGCCCTGCTGAATAGGTCCCCTAAAGATTGTTATTATTTAATCTTAACTGGGTTATCACTTCTGGCTAAGAATTCTTTGATTTGTCCTCTATTAATTCCTTAACATGACCAAAGAGGCTATCTTAATACTTTTCTTTCTGCAAGCTTCCTTACATATAATAGATACTTTACCCATTTTCTTCTCTCTTTTATTCCTTGCATATGACATCACTTTATACTTACTGCCTTTATCAATTATCCTTCAGTTTTTTTACTCCAAAAATTCTGTGTTCTCACCTATCCCTTGTTTCTGTCCATTGGTTTGAAGGTAAGTGGACCTCCATTTAGTTAAAGCAAAACCATCTGCCTTTGCCCTTGATTGAATACAATCGCATCTATTTCTTGTTTGAACTTACTCTGTCAACCCCCATCCTTTGGTTGCTTCCTTTCATGTTAGAAACATATTCAGGTATCCCCTTAGAGAACAAAGCAAAGCAAAATTTCCCCTGACCCTGCTACTCCTTCAAGTTGTTCTCTTATTTCTCTTTTCTTCTACTATAAAATTGGTGTCTACACAATGGTCTGTACTTTTCCTTTACATTCCTTTTAATATGACTGGTCAGGATTACTATTATATATATTATATATTAATATTATAATTCTCTACATGATCTCATTTTCTTCAAACCAATAGCCTTTCCCTGTCCTCATTTTCCTTTCCAACTACATTTCCTCTCTCCATAGATTTATTTATTCATTCAACAATCATCTTTCACATTATGTTCTCCTGTCTTGGTTCCCATGATATTGAACATTGATAGTATCATTCTCCCTCTTGGATTTATTTCTTTTTTTATGCCAACCATTGGTTTATCTTCCTCTCTTTCTCTGTGTACACACACACACACACACACACACACACACACATACACACACACATACAGAGGAACACACACATACACATTGGTGAGATCATGTATTCTTACACATAATAGATATTTAATAAAGGTAATTTAATTTGATGCAGATCAGCTCTCATATCTAGTTCTTTGGTTCTGACCTTTATTCAGAATTTTAGTTTCAAATTTCCCATATCATGTTGAATGTTTTCTATTAGTACTTCGAAATTGACATGTGCAAAGCTGAATGGACTATTTTCTCCTCCCAAACTCCCACTACAACTAACCTCTTTCTGTAGATGGTACCATCATCACATATCATCCTCACAGTCATGGAGGCTTGAAACTGTAGGAGGTTTGACTCTCCTCTTTCAATCCCCTTCCCTTGACAAGTCATGTACTAATTATACCTTTTTTATATTTCTCATCTCTTTCTTTTCTCTCTACTACTGCCAAACTCATCAGTTACAAATTAGTTTTCTCTTGGACTGGGGTAATATTCTCCCACTGTTTCTGCCTGCAGTCTTTCCTTGTAATGTTCACATATATTTCCAAATAATTTTCTTAGTCTACTCTGACTCTTATTCTTCATGGGGGAAAAGCAAATCCCCTAGTGTCTCCCCACTGTTAACTGCTTATGTTGGCATTCAAAGCCTCTTATTAACTATATCTAACTTATACTTATAACCTTACTCCCCTTTATACACTTTTCCAGCCAAAGTACATCTTTTTATTGCTCTTCAGTCTTAAGCTGACCTTTTCTGTCTCTGTACATTTATATGTCATATTCCATAGGTTAATGCATTAAATGGACTTCTGTGCACTGTCTGCCAAAATCTCCTCCTTTAGATCCCAATGGGTTGTTGACTTACCAAACTCCCCAGAACCCTCCCTCCCCCCTACAGTGATCTCTGTCCTTTGATTTTCTTCCTGAACATTGTTTTGGGTCTCTTGCTTACACTTATATCCTAATTCTTTAAATTATTGTAATTTGTTTTATTTCTTCTACTATATTTCAAGTCCTTGAGGGAATGGATCTTTGTGTTTTCGGCACTTATCATATCATCTCCCATTTAGTAGGTGCTTGATTAAAGTTAAATGAATTAAATTACTGAATTGACCTTGTTTATGAATTCCTGTTATAAATATGATGTACAACACAACATCTATCACTTAATAGCTTGTTTCATATAGTTTTTTCTTTCATCCTATGTTTGTATATGCCTAATATTAATTTTTTTACCCCACCCCACACCCTAGGATCTAGCATGGTGTGACAACAGTTCAGAGAATATTTTGTGTTGACGTTGTCAGGTGCTGTGAGGGATGCAGAAGGATTTTTTTTTCAGAATTTATTTATTTATTTTTAGTTTTGAAAATTCATTTCCACAAGATTTTGAGTATGGAAACTGCCACAGCTGCCAGTGGTTCAGTTCCCTGAGATCTGCTCCAGTTGGTCTGTGCTGCTGGTCTCTGCAAGTGAGGCCCACTAGGGACTGTGAGATGCTCCCAGCCTGGTGTGATAGACACATCCTATTGGCTTGCCAGGCTGTACTCTGCTGAAGGCGTATTTACTGTCTTTTTGTGGGTTCTGTAGCTCTAAAATTTGTTTAGAGTTATTTTTTTACAGATATTTGAGGTAATTGGGAATAAGCTCAAGTAATTTCCTGCTTTTACTCAGCTATCTTGGCTCCACCCCACAGAAGGATTTTGTGATAAGCTTTGCCCCAAAGAGCTTATAGTCTTCCTGGGGAGATAATATACAAAACAAAGTACATCTACTGGATTTTGTTAACCATGTTTAAATAATTTAATTTTCTCTTGATTGTGTTTCTTTCCAAGGAATTGAACCCTGAAGAATTTGTTTACTTTAAGGATAAAATTGTCATTACAAAGATGGATGCCAGAAAATATGAAACAGCATTAAAGGAAGAAATAGTTAATTGGATTAAAAATGGCCATGAAAACAAGGTAAATATGTTTTTAAAATGTTACTTTTTATAAAGTTACATTGACAAAACTGGAACATAAATTCAATGATTTATATAATTCAGGGCATGGTAGCATTAAAAAAAAAACTCTGTGTACCTCTAGCATTAGAAATATAAAGTAAATAACTGAATGGGGAGTTTGGGATAGAGGAATAAAGAGACATCTTTCTTCCTCTGTCTGAGTGCCATACAATGCATGTACCATGGCATACTAGCACATATGAAACACTTAGGAGGCTTTGGAAGGGAGAACATATTACTGTCAGTGTCAGTGAAGACTGGTAGCTCCTCCACAACTTATAGTCTTAGTGTTGCCTGGGGCATTGAAAGATTAAGTGTTGGGGCAGTTATGTGGTTCAATGGTTCAGATAAGCTCAGTCATTATAATTTTATAATATTTAGGTTTGTTTTATTGTTCTTTCCATTTATATTGTTATAGCCCATTATACATGTTGTTTTCCTGGTTCTGCATGCCTCACTCTGTATCTTCTCCTGTGCTTCTCTGAATTTTTACTGTCATTTTTTATTTCTTGAAAAAAATATATATATAATTTTATTTATGTTTGAAAAATATTTATTTAATATTTAATTTTTTTCCATTACATGGAAAAAAATTTTAGTATTCATTTAAAAAAAAATCTTGGATTTCAAATTCTCTACCTTCCTCACTATCTTCCCCTCCCCCTGAGACAGTGTGCAATGTCATGCAAAACGTATTTCCATATTAGTCATGTTGTGAAAGAAAACACAGATAAAAAACATAAAAAATAAAGAATCAAAAAAAACCTGTGATTCAATTTGTATTGAGATTTGATTGGGTCTTTTTCTGGAGATGGATAGCATTTTTTCATCATAAATCATTCAGAATTATCTTGGATTATTACATTACTGAAGATAGCTAAGTCATTCATAGTTGAACATCACATGATATTGTTGTTACTGTGTACAATGTTCTCCTAGTTCTGATTCACTTTGTTTTTGTAAATCTTTTCAGGTTTTTCCAAGCACATTCCGTTCATCATTTCTTATAATATAATAGAATTCCAAAACTTGTTTCACTGTTCCTCTAATGGTCATTCCCCTCAATTGCCAATTCTTTGCCAGCACTGCTATAAATATTTGAGTACAGATCCTTTTCCTTTTTTAAAAAAAAACTCTTTGGATCAAGGCCTAATAGCAGCATTACTGGGTCAAAGAGTATTATGGTTTTATAGCTCTTTGGGCTTAGTTCCAAATTGTTCTCCAGAATATTTGAATCAATTCACAACTCCACTTACACACTTATTTCTCACACTTTAATTTTTTTTAGATATCATCCCATCATATGCAATTTATATTTGTGTTCTCTGTCTATGTACACTCCTATCTGCCCTAACAGTGAAAAAGTTCGTAGGAGTTACAAGTTTTATCATTTCATGTAAGAATATAAATAGTTAAACCTTATTGAATCCTGTATGATTTCTCTTTCCTGTTTACCTTTTTTATACTTCTCTTGATTCTTGTATCTGAAAGCCAAATTCTCTTTTCAGCTCTGGTTTTTCAATCAGGAATGCTTGAAAGCTTCCTATTTCATTGAATGTCTATTTTTTTCCCCTTGAAGAACTATACTTAGTTTTCTGGGGGAGGTGATTCTCCCAGGAGCTAAGTGGTAATCTTTTTTCCTTTGCTTTCCCAATTCCAAGCCCTCTGATCCTTTAATGTGTGAGCTTGCTAAATCTTATGCTGACTCTGGCTCTACAATATTAGAATTGTTTCTTTCTGGGTGCTTAAAGTATTTCATCCTTAACCCAAGAGTTCTCAATTTTTGGCTATGATAATCCTAAGACTTTTTATTTTGGAATCTTTCAGGAAGTGATCAGTAGGTTCTTTCAACTTCTATTTTACCTACTGTTTCTAACATATCAGACAATTTGTTTTCTTGATAATTTCTTGAAAGATTATCTCTAGGATCTTTTTTGTTTATCATGGCTTTCAGATATTCCAATAATTTTTAAATCGTTTCTCCTCACTGTTTTTAGATATGTTGTTTTTCCAATGAGATATTTTATATGTTGTCCTATTGTTTTCATTTTTTAAAATTTTGTTTCATTGTTTCTTGATATTTTATGGAATCACTAGCTTCCACTTGCCAAATACTATTTTTAATTGAAAAATTCATTTTAATAAAAAAACCCCAAATTTGTGACTTTTCGGGGGGCAGAGCTAGGATAGCAGCATAAAAGCTTGAAAATTCCCTGAACTCCCACCATAACCACCTCAAATATCTATAAAATATGTCTCTAAACAAATTTGAGAGCTGCAGAGCCCACAAAGTGACAGAGAGAAAAAAATCTCCTGCTGAAGGCAGTTTGGCAGGTGGACAGGAAGGGTCCATCACAGTGTGCTGGGAGCAGAGCCCAGTCCCATGTGAGCCTGTAGTTTTAGCATGAGGACAAACCAACTAGCCAGGGCTGGAGGGACTTTGGGAGAGTGGATCTCCAGCAGCTGTGGTGGTTTCCAGAAATATCAACCCATAAATGCCAAAGATAAAGTAAAAGGTCAGTGGAGAACTCTGTTGGAACTGGGGAAGATGGAAGTGTGGTCTGGCCTCTGTTCCCAGAGCAAAAAGTGGTAGAAGTGCTTCAGCTGTGCAGCCGCCTCCATGTGGCTGCTTCAGAGCTCCCAGCTTGCAGAATGTAGGGGGGCCAACTGACCATCCAGAGTGTAATCACCCTTGCTTTAACCTGCCTGGATCTGGATTACGATCTTGGGTGGTGGTTCTGAGGTGTGTGACCAGTGAGACAGAGCATATGGGGGCTGTAGAGATGGTGCCCTTCTAATAGCTCTGGAACCTGTGAAAACCCCAGTGATTTGGGACAAAGCTCTCCCCTCTGGAAGAAGAGTTCTACTGTGACAAAGAGCTCCAAGTCAAGAAATTGACAACATGGCAACATGAGCAAGCAAATGAAGCAAAGCAAGCACAATAATCCAACTTTAGATTCCTTTTTTGGGGGAGAAAATGGATCAAAGCATGGAGCAGGAGGAAGACAACAAAGTCAGAGCTCCTTCATCAAAAGCTTCCAAGAAAAATATGAATTGGTTATAGGCCATGGAGGAGCTCAAGAAGGATTTTGAAAACCAAGTAAGAGAAATGGAGGAAAAATTGGGAAGAGAAATGAGAATGATGCAAGAAAATCATGAAAAGAGAGTCAATAACCTGACTGAAGAAAATAATACCTTAAAAAAGAGATTAACTCAAATGGCAAAAGAGGCCCAAAAAGCCAATGAGGAGAAGAATGCCTTAAAAAGCTGAATTTGCCAGATGGAAAAAGAATTTCAAAAGCTCACTGAAGAGAATAATTCCTTCAGAAATACATTGGAGCAAATGGAAGCTAATGACTTTGTGAGAAATCAAGATACAATTAAACAGATCAAAACAAATGAAAAAAAATAGAAGGCAATGTGAAATACCTCATTGGAAAAACCACTGACCTGGAAAATAGATCCAAGAGATAATTTAAAAATTATTGGACTACCTGAAAGCCATGATCAAAAAAAGAACCTAGAAATCATCCTTCAAGAAATTCTCAAGGAAATTTCCGTGATATTCTAGAACCAGAGGGCAAAATAGAAATTGAAAGAATTCACCAATCACTTCTTGAAAAAGATCCCAAAAAGAAAATTCCTAGGAATATCATAGCCAGGTTCTGGAGTTCCCAGATTAAGGAGAAAATATTACAAGCAGCCAAGAAGAAATAATTTGGATATTGTGGAAACACAATCAGGACAACACAGAATCTGTCAGCTTCTACATTAAGGGATCAAAGGACTTGGAATATGATATTCTGGAGATCAATGGAGAAAGAAATCGTAAGGAACTTATCAAAGTTATGATCAAAGGAGCTAGGATTAAAACCAAGGATCACCTACCCAGCAAAACTGAGTATAATGTTTCAGGCAAAAATATGGTCATTCAATGAAATAGAGGACTTTCAAGCATTCTTTATGAAAAAAATCAGAGTTGAATAGAAAATTTGGCATTCACATACAAGAAGCAAAAATAGCATATTATCAAAGTTGAACCTTTTACATTCCTACATGGAAAAATGATAATTGTAACTTATGAAACTTTTCTCAGTATGAGGATAGTTGAAGGGAATATAAATGTATGTATATATGTATACATATATATGAGATTATATATATATATATGAGAGTATATGTACATATGAATACATATGTGAGCACATGTATATATATATATGTACAGATATACATAGACAGAGGGCACAGGATCAATTGAATAGGAAGGGATGATACTTAAAAGGTGAAATTGAGAGGTGAGAGGAATATAATGAGAGGAGATGGGAGAGACAGAATGTGGTAAATTATCTCCTATGGAAGTGGCAAGGGATAACTGTTACAATGGAGGGCTAGAACAGGAAGTAATCTCATTGAATTTGGCTTAGGTAGGGAATGACATACAAACTAAATTGGATATCTTGCCCTACAGGAGAGTAGAGGTGAAGGGGATGAGAAGAGGGCTGAAAGAGGGGAGGGCAGGTTGAGGGGGAGCATAGTTAGGGACTGGGTCAAAGTAGAGAATAGAACAAGTTGTGGGGTGGGATATGATGGTGGGAAATATAGTCAGTCTTTCACAATATATCCACTATGGAAATGTTTTGTGTAACTACACATGTACAACCTATATTGAATTGCTTATCTTCCCAGTAAGAGTGGGTGATGAGGGAGGAAGGGAAAGAATCTGGAATTCAAAGTTTTAAAATCAAATGGTTTTTTAAAAAAAATTATTATTGTTATTAATTACATGCAACTGGGAAATACGATATACATGCAATGGGGTATGGAGATCCATCTTGTCCTACCAGATTGTTGGAGGGGGGATGGGGGAAGATATAGGAGAGAGCAGATTAGTGGAGGGAGTATATAGTGAGATCACTGTTTTGGGGTGGTTGGTAGGGGAAAACACAAGAAGAAAAATTATAACTCAAAATCTTGTGGAAATGAGTGATATAAACTAAAAAATAAATAAAATTTAATTTAAAAATAAATTATATTTTGAATAAAAAAACAATTTTTTTCAGATTTCATAAAATTCTATCTACAAATCATAGGATCATTGATTTGGGACCTCTCATTCAACCCTCATATTATACAGAAAGGGAAATTGGTGCTCAGAAATATTAAGTAATTTGTCTGAATTCACAGAAGTAGTAACAAGGGGGCAGTCCAATCCTAATTTCTAAGGCATTATTGTCTTCAGCAAATTTTGATACCTCTTTTTCCATTTGTCAAATTCTACTTTTCTGAAGTTTTTCCTCTACTATGAAATTTTGTATGCCTTTTTTCATCTATCCAATTCTGCTTTTTTTTGGTGCATTCACCTCTTCAGTGCTTTTTTGTGCCTCTTTTACCATTTGTCATATTCTGCTTTTTTTAAGGTGTTATTTTCTTCAGTATTCTTTTGTGGCCCCTTTACCATACTGTTGACTCTTTTTCATGGTTTTCTTGCATCCCTCTAATTTTCCCCCATTTTAAATCTTGTTTGATTTTTAAAATTTTGGAGCTCTTCCAAGAATTTTTTTTTGTACCTGAGACAAATTCACATTTTTTTTTGATGCTTTGGATGTAGCATTTATGACTTTGTTGTCTTTTTCTGACTTTATTTTTTGATCTTCTCTGTCACCATAGTAACTTCCTATGGTCAGGTTCTTGTTTGTTGTTTACTCATTTTTCAGCCTATTTTTTGACTTTTAACTCTGTATTAAAGTGGGGCTCTGTTTCCAGGTTGGAGGGGGACCTCTTCTAATCTTCAGGCCTTTCTTCTTGTTGTTCTCAGAGTTAGTTGGGGGGGGGGAGGTTGTAAGTTTTCAGTTCTTGCAAGAAAATGTGCTCAAAAGGGACGTGTGGTCTCTGCTCTTCTGACCTGTGCTGTGGTCTGTGAGTGATCATAAACATTCTCTTCCATCTTAGAACTATGATCAGGTTCCCATTCTCCTATAGCCACAAGCTCTTGTGAGTTAATATTTCTCCTTTCCCTTGGACTGTGACCTGGATCCATGTATGGCATTGCAACAGAGTCTTGCACCCAGTGTCTAGCAAAGAGACCCCTGCAATCTCCTTCTGACCAGTTATTCAACTTTCTCTGTGGGATGAGAGCTCCAGAAGTTCAATCAAACCCCCTCTCTTGCGCTCCAAAGACCTGCTACTCTTTTACTGAGGCCTGGCATGTTTTAGACTGTACTCAACTCTCACCCTGGTGTGACAGACCTTTTCTGCCATACTTCTAAGTTTTCTCAGTCTAGAAAATTATTTTGCTCCATCCTTTCATGGTTTCTACAACTCCAGAATTTTATTTGAGGCATTATTTATAGTTGTTTGGAGGGGAATTTGGGAGAGAACAAGAGAATCCCTGCCTTTTCTTCTCTATCTTGGCTCTTGTTTTTATTAAATTCTGTTTTGGGCCTTGTTTTATAGACTATTTTTAAATTCAATCCCTTTGAATGTGTTGCTCTAGGCCAATCAAGTGCTGAGGATTCTTAGCCCTACTCCTGTTTCTCAGTCAGATGGCATGGATCATATGTTTCCTCTTCTTGTTGAAAATTTAAGAAAAATGGATAAACTACCTGCATTATTTTTTATGTAAGTAACAAATAGTTTCATTTGGGCTTTTTCCCCCTTCAAAGAGAATATGTTGATAACAGCTGAGCACAAGTGAAAGATTAAGATGGTTTTTCTGCTGGAAACTTTGCTACTTGTGAGGCCCAATTTTTCATCATTCTGTATACATTTGTTAAGATGCTAATATGTGTTTTGTTCAATGACTTTTATTTTCCTTTGTACTTTTAGGAATAATCTTTAAGCAGACTATTGACTGGTCTACTTCTGGATTTTTCCTAAATATGCTCATTTATTTCAGGTCCTGCTAATTTCTTTTTGGATACTGTAATCATTATTTGAGTGTGATTTAGTACTTCACAAAAATCAAATGCATATATATGTGTGCCTATGTGTATTTACATATATGCATATAAATGTTTATATATATAGATGCATATATACACATAAATATATAATGTATATGCATACACATATACACACATACATCTATATTTACAGTGGACATTACTAGAAAATTCCTACTGGTTTTTAGTCAACAATAAGCATTTATTACGCAACTATTACATACTAGGTATCATGCTATGTGCTGAGTATACAAAGAAAAGCAAAAGAAAATTCTTGCTCTCAAAGAGTTCATGGTATAAAAGGAGAATTATCTATGTTTTGATAAATACTGATAATAATATAAAAATAAAATTAAATATGTGGGTAAGAGGTTTGAATATGGAGATCCTAGCATTTTAATGACATTTCACTTCAATTCATGGCATAGTGGAAAAAAATAGTGACTCTGGAATCAGAACATCTGGATTCAAATTCAATCTTTGATTCTTATTATTTTTATGACTTTGCTTATTTTCCCTAAGCATCAATTTCCTTATCTGCAAAATGAGATGGTCAGACTAGAATACCTTTGAGGTTCCTTGCATCTCTAGTTCCATGATCTTATCTATTACAGGCTACCTACTATTTTTTTTTCTTTTGCTCAGTTCCCTCATCTGTAAGTAAGGTTCTGCAGACATTAGTATGAACATTTCTGGCCTAGACTTGCTTATTCTGGTCTGGGAATTCTTAACCTGAGAATTTAATTTTCAGTCTGTTTTCATTCAATTTGATATGCATCTACTATGCACAAGGCACTATAGTAGAAGCTGGACACACTAAAGCTTCTGCTAGTATTTGTCTTTTTAAGTTGTTGCTTATCTAGGTCCTAGCAAAAAAAAACCCAACATAAATACATTTTCCAGTTTCTGCTGCTAGGTGACAATTGCTGTGAAGTGATTCACTTGCTCCTATGATTTTATTTGTAAGAGAAGGTCCTGATACAAGGTAAATGAAGCAAAAATGTGCCTTGGAAAGAGAAGAAGAGAAAGGAAATGGATTCAGAAGTAACATCCTAAAAAAATGAAAACATGAAAAAATTAAGTTATTGACAAAGTCATCAAAAGCTCAAGTTTCCTTGGTTCATCCCTCATCAGTTCTAGGAAGATTTGATAGATTCTAGTATTAACATTTCTATCCTAGATTAGCTTATTCTGTTCTGGAAGTTTTTAACCTGAGATTTCAGTGGTCTGATAAATTTGATGGAAAACATTACAACTTTTCAAAAATTAACTTTTAAGAGAAATTTAACATTTTATCAATTATGGTTATCCTCCTACCACATGACTCAGAGAAAGGATCCATCAGATACTCCAGACTGTCCAAGGTTCATAACAGAAAAAAGATATTAGGAACCTCTACTGTATTCCAAAGGAGTCTTAAAATGTCTCACAATCCTGGCTTAATCCTGCTTTGGAGGATCCATAGGGCATTAAATTCTAGGTCTTATCTAGGATCTTGGAGTATCAAATGAGATAACTGTAATCTTAATGCTCCTTGCAGCTGCTGTGGAGGTTTAAAGACTAATAACACCAGCATACAGGAGGGCTGCTAGCACAGGTTCTTTGATCTGCTTTTCTAAAGGAAAGACAATTTTAAAGGGGTCACTAATCTTATTTTAATTACAGATAAGTAGAAAGAAGTGAGTATTCAAGGAAGTATGCAATATACAGGGCTCCAACTGTTTAAAAAGAATAATACAACCACTTAACCCAGATCAGAAGAACACCAACATCTGCGTAGTTGGTAGACTCTTAAATAGCAACCCAGAGTCCCATGCAGGGAATCAAAAGTTCCTTCTCATGAGTGAGCCCCCAAAGCAAAATCTCACCTCAACATATTATCTATCTATCTATCTATCTATCTATCTATCTATCTATCTATCTATCTATCTATCTATCATCTATCTATCTATCTATCTATCTATCTATCTATCTATCTATCTATCTATCTATCCACACACTTTCAACTAATATACTTCTAGCCAGAAGGCTTCACAACCCTCATGACTCAGTGCCTAATTAGCCCATTACCAAAAAGTGTGAATGCCTTCCTACAAGCAAACCTCCCCATAAGCAAGCTTTCCATTAGGCAAGTTCCTCCCTCAATAGGCTCTATATGACTCAGAATGTATCATAGCTATCATTGAGATATCGGTGTACCTTTAGACCTGGCAACACGGCTCCTCTTCCAAGGGAAAAGGGGGACACATGTAATCATACAGTCCTATTAATGGACAGGGATGATCTTTCTATTGCATTATCATTATATTAACATACATAAAACACTTTGTAATCTTGAAAATGCTTTATGCATTTAATAATAATGATGCTATTACTACTACTACTGATACTGATAATGATAATAACTCTTCAAAGTCCAGCCCCTCAAAAAGTCATACATCCCTGCTGTGAGGGGATTAGTGATAGCTAAGTAGGAGAATGCCAGCCATATGATGTACAAGGGAAATTTTATGTCAACAGCAAGTCAAGTCAACAAGATTTATTAAGTGCTTACTCTAACCCAGGCCCATAGTGGGTGCTAAGTGCTGAGAATACACATACAGAAATAAGAAAGCCAATCCTAGCCCTCAGTGAACTTTGCATTCTAGTAAAGGAAGATAGTACACAATGGGAAGCTGAAAAGATGGGGTGTGTTTTGGGGAATGAAAGTTCCTGGTGTGGTGACATTGTAGAGAAAATCTAGAGTCAAGAATTTATCCTGGAAAGTAATGAAGCTGTGGCTAGCTTAAGTATGTTTTTGAAAAGCAGGTTGTAGGAGGAACCAGTCAATCAGGAGAAGTGGGAGAGTATTACTAATATGAGAAGTGTCCAGGGGTAGAGTGAGTTTCAAGGGTGAAGAGGTTTCTGGGAGTATTGTATGTATTGAGAGACCATAACTCCAGCTATGAAGGCCTGGAAGGACTCTGAATTAATGATCGATTTAATTCAGTACTGATTGGGGTAGCTCCCTGGTCAATATAATGTAAGTTCTCCAAAGAGTCAAAAAAGGCAAGATGAGATGGGCATATGAGCTAACTTTAAATGGAACTTTTATGACACAACAATGTAAGATACATTGAAAAAGTCAGAAATACTGTACCAATAAATACCCACCTACTAGAAAAGCTTTAGTGCTTAATTGAAATGGGAAAACCATGAGTTATGGTGAAAAGGACTTTGACATGAATATTTTCTTTTTTTTTTAATGTTTCTCAAATCAGCAAAAATCTCTTTGTCTCCTTCAGTC